>NC_056435.1:55315477-55540477 GCF_018296145.1 Oncorhynchus tshawytscha
CAGCTGTTTGCAAGGAGGAATGGGAAAAAATGTCAGTCTTTCGATGTGCAAAACTGATAGAGACATACCCCAAGCGACTTACAGCTGTAATCGCAGTAAAGCAGGCGCTACAAAGTATTAACTTGGAAAGGGGCTGAATAATTTTGCACGCCCAATTTTTCAGTTTTTGATTTGTTAAAAAGTTTGAAATATCAATAAATGTTTTCCACTTCATGATTGTGTCCCACTTGTTGTTGATTCTTCACAAAAAAATACAGTTTTATATCTTTATGTTTGAAGCCTGAAATGTGGCAAAAGGTCGCAAAGTTCAAGGGGGCCGAATACTTTCGCAAGGCACTGTATATATATGTGTGTGTGTGTGTGTATTTAACCCCTCATTGTTGTCACTAAACAGTCTCCATATCTACACTGAACAAAAATATAAACGCAAATGTAAAGTGTTTGTCACATGTTTCAAGAGCTGAAAAAAAATATCCCATATATATTTCCATACACTTTATATGTTCCATACACATAACAGTTTATATCTCTCAAATTGTGTCCACAAATTTGTTTACATCCCTGTTAGTGAGCATTTCTTATTTGCCAAGATAATACATCGACCTGACAGATGTGGCATATCAAGAAGCTGATTAAACAGCATGATCATTACACAGGTGCATTTTGCCAATAAAAGGCCACTCTAAAATGTTCAGTTTTGTCACACAATATAATGCCACAGATGTCTCAAGTTTTGAGAGTGTGCAATTGGCATACTGGCTGCAGGAATGTCTACCAAAGCTGTTGCCAGAGAATTGGCAGTACGTCCAACCGGCCTCACAACTGCAGACAACGTGTGGCATTGGGTGAGCAAGTGGTTTGCTGATGTCGTGAACAGAGTGCCCCATTGTGGCGGTGGGGTTATGGTATAGGCAGGCATAAGCTATGAACAACAAACACAATTGCATTTTATCAATGGATCCCTCTGCAACTGGATCCTGGACTTCCTGTCGGGCCGCCCCCAGGTGGTGAGGGTAGGTAACAACACATATGCCAAGCTGATCCTCAACACTGGAATCCCTCAGGGGTGCGTGCTCAGTGCCTTCCTGTACTCCCTGTTCACCCACGACTGCATGGCCAGGCACGACTCCAACACCTTCATTAAGTTTGCAGCAACACAACAGTGATCACTGACAACCTGATCACTGACAACGACAAAACAGCTTATAGGGAGGACGTCAGAGACCTAGCCAGGTTGAGAGCTTCACGTTCCTTGGTGTCCAGATCACCAACAAACTAGAATGGTCCAAACACACCAAGACTGTTGTGAAGAGGACACGACAAAGCCTATTCCACTACAGGAAACAAAAAATATTTGGCATGGGTCCTCAGATCCTCAAAAGGTTCTACAGCTGCAACATCGAGAGCAACATGACTGGTTGCATTACTGCCTGGTACGGCAACTGCTCGGCCTCAGATCGCAAGGCAATACAGAGGGTAGTGCGTACAGCCCAGTACATCACTGGGGCTAAACTGCCTGCCATCCAGGACCTCTATACCAGGCGGTGTCAGAGGAAGGCCCTAAAAATTATCAAAGACTCCAACCACCCCATTCATAGACTGTTCTCTCTACTACCACATGGCAAGCGGTACCAGAGCGTCAAGTCTAGGTCCAAAATGCTTCTCAACAGTTTTCAGTTTTTACCCCCAAGCCCTAACACTCCTGAACAGCTAATCATATGGCTACCCCCCCGACCCCTCCACCCTCCCGACTAACCGATGCACCCACACATTGACTCTGTACCGCTACCACCTGTGTATAGCCTCGCTACTGTTCTTTTTGACCGTTTTTTAACTTTTTATATCTTGACTTATTTATTGTTTACCTAATACCTTTTTTTTTATTTTTTTAAACTTAACTGCACTGTTGGTTAGGGCTTGCAAGTAAGCATTTCACTGTAAGGTCTACCTACACCTGTTGTGTTCGGCGCAAGTGACAAATACATTTTGATTTTATTTTATTTGAATGCATAGAGATACCGTGATGAGATCCTGAGGCACATTGTTAGGCCAATTTCTTTTAAGGTATCTGTGACCAACAGATTCATATCCGTATTCCCAGTAATAGGAAATCCACAGATTAGGGCCTAAGGAATTCATTTAAATTGACTGATTTCCTTTTATGATATGTAACTAAATAACATCTTGAAATTGTTGCGTTTATTTTTTATCAGTATACTTCCATGAATTTTTCAACTGGTACCCGGGGACCTTCAGGCGAGTCTTGTGAGGCCTGTGAGCATTCTAGAACAAAACAACCGACATCTACGTGTTCATGAGAGACTCGTCTGTCTTTTGTAGGCCAAACCGTTCGATAGACTAGTTTGTGAGAAGACCAATTTTAAGGATGTCCCATGGTCTGACAAACACTGCTCTAGCTCTGTCACCTTTCAACACAGATGTGAGACATAGCCGGATGTGGTGGATTGAGACGCATCTAATGCAAAACAGCAGATATCTCTAACTTGAACTGATATATTTATTTTTATGCTAATTACATTTCCACGGGGGCACGAAAATTGACCTTATTAAGGGGTTTAAACTTGTGAAGTCTTTGTGCAGGAAATTGACTAATTCCTTTAATGTGGCTTTTTGTCTGCTTCAATTACTCTTCTTTTCACAACCCATCTCCCCATGCATCCCATTCACTACGGTCATATACATGTATGATACACCAAGAGCCTGCCTGTCGCAGAAAACGCAGCACCCCCACCCCCAAACTACTTCCTGCGGCTATGAATACACCTACAGGATTGCCTTTCTGGCATTACAATGGTTACACAAACTAGAAGCTCAAAGAACCAACAAGAACCACAGGAGAGAGAGATATCTGCTGAGCTTAGCAAATAAGTTCAAGAAGAGACATTTAAAAAAAGACAGTGTTCTTATGTCATCCTAGATGTTAACTTTTCAGTGTGGTACTGTGTGTTTTAGCTGGACCACAGAAGTTGTTTCATAAACCTGTGACGCATCCCAAGCTCATTTCATAAGCAACAAAAAAATGCTTCCAATATTTCTTCTCACTCCTTAAGATCCATTGGCTACACTGGGTGTGTTTCACAGTACAGACTGGAACAGTAAATGCAGTTAATTACAACTCAATAACTGTCTTGTCAAATTCACACAAAGTATGTGGCTTAATAAAATAAACTTGCCTTCAATCAAGTCAAAGCATCACTCTCTGTGTGAATTGCAAACTTAGACCTTATACTCTAAACAAAATCCACAGCCATGATAAATACATAATTTAAAACAAATAAATACATGTCATTAATGTCGATAACAAATGTTGATAACAAAATATCTAGCATTCAGCTTACAATTTCCAGCCCATAATTTATGCCCTCAACAAAGAAAGCTTGGAATGATACAAGTTGACATCAGAATAAGATGCCCAAAATGCCAAGGTTCCAGAGTGGGGGACCTACCTTGGCTTTGTGGGCTGGTTTGTGTGTGTTCATCTGGCTGACCTAGGCAAGTAGAAAAGAGTAGAGTCCACTTTTAGAGTCATTGGAGCAAAGTTCCTTTCTCTGGTGGTGATTCAATTATTTCCCAATTGAAGTGCATAACGATGAGGAGAAAAGAGAAGGAAAGAAGTGACACCAAATGAGGGAAAGATCAATGTCTGGATGTTGACTGACAAGAAGTTCAGCTCTGCTTAGCCATATCTGTCTTCACTGACTGAATGACTGAGCGAGCCTGAGTGTGGATTGGGTTGTGGGTGTGGGTGTGTGTGTGACCGCCTCTCCTCACTGGTACCTCATTAAAACATTTTTTTTTTGAGAGGCAGTGTTATAACCCCTCCTATTTCTCTCTGTCTTTGTCCATCCCCCAGCCACACTCTCTATCTTGTTCCTCTTACTTGCTCTCTCATTCTCAATCTCCTCTCTTTGTAACTTGCTGTCAAAATCTACTGTATCAATCTCTCTTTCCCAAGTCATACTTTCCTTGACACATGGAGCGGTGCCCCTGTTGAGCACCCATGAAACCCAATGCAGTGAGAGTCCTATCAGATGTCTATCTTAGTCCAACTCTTTGGCACAGTATGACCACTTGTTATTTGTCTTGTACAACCTTTGTAACTGGCCCGTAATATCTTAAAGACTCTGTATGTGAAGACACATTGAGCAGCTCTGTGAACATGAAGGGTATTGTCTAATTCAACTCTACAAACAAGACAGATTTTGTGTTTCAATAATGTCTCATTAAATATAACATGATCAGGCTGAATCCTTATAGCAATAGTTTACCATTGTGAACATTGGCGGTATGTTCACAATGGTAAACTATTGCAAAAAGGATTCAGCTTGATCATGTGATCTTTAATGAGACATTATTGAAACACAACAGCTCAGTCTTGTTTGTAGAGTTGAATTAGAAAATCCTTGAATTCAGTGCATTTTTACAATGAGTGAAATCCAAATTAAAAATAGCAAAATGTTTGTAATTAGATTAAATTGACATCATATTGTACAATCTATGTGTCTCCCTTTCGTACACATACGTTATTGGTTGCATTCAAGAGGAGATCATTTTTTAAATTGTTTTCAGTTTGTCAATATCAAAGTAGCCTGTCATTTTTGTCTTTTTGTGGTATAAAAAAATATTATGCTAATTTCTCCAATCTGTAAAATTAGGTAAAACATTTTTGTAAAAGGACAATGTTTTCCCGGACAGCCTAAAATGATTTACCCCTGGACCTCGAGTGTGCGCTCTGTACAGAAGGTAATTTTTGCAAATAGTTGTTGAGTTCAATAACCTGCAGTGACTAGGCTACTGGTACCAAATCTGGACATATTCCTAGTCATCACATTAGGAATAGTATTTTACTGTTTGTCTGCAAATGCGATGATATGAATGCATATGCTTTATTATCCAGATTATCTATTTATTTATTATTAAGGTGAATTCTTCAGTTCTGGTCAAAGGTTTCAACCATATCCTGGGAAGATAGTTTGACCCTTAACCTTGACCCTTCCTGTGGCTATGGTGGAAACTCAAGACTAGATAACTGGTCAAATTTCTTTTTTATTACATACTGACATTCAAAATGTCAATATATGACCACTAAATCATGAGACCAGGTTGTCAGACTCAGTACATTATATAATGATGACCCAGCTCCAGTCCATTGGGTCATGGGGGAAAGTCAGGATGCTGAGATTTCACTTTCAGATTGGTGTCTGACCCAGAGTCAAGCCAATCACTGCTATATGACACTTGGCAGACTGGACATCACTGATCACATTAGCCCTCTGGCATACCCAAAGCCACAGTCCCGGACAATGATGCTCCAAATAACTGCGATCCTCTATCTCCTTATCTAATAAGCTGTATCGCCATTGAACATCCCATCTGTCTTTATGGTCCCCAGGCCCTATTGGCTATGTATACAGTGCCTTCAGAAAGTATTCACACCCCTTGACTATTTCCACATTTTGTTGTGTTACAGCCTGAATTTAAAATGTATTACATTTTGATTTTGTGTTACTGGCTTACACACAACAACCCATAATGTCAAAGTGGAAATATGTTTTTTGACATTTTTACAAATTAATTCAAATGAAAAGCTGAAATGTCTTGAGGCACGATATTGAGTACTCATAATGAAGGGCACAAATTGGTAGACTGGTAAAATAAAAGCAAACATTGAATATACCTTTGAGCACGGTTAAGTTTTTAATTACACTTAATTACACATTTTTAACACACCCAGTCACCTTTCTTAACTCAGTTGCCGGAGAGGAAGGAAACCGCTCAAAGATTTTACCATGAGGCCAAATGTGACTTTAAAAAAGTTAGAGTTTAACGTCTGTGATAGGAGAAAACTGAGGATGGATCAACAACATTGTAGTTACTCCACAATAATAACCTTGTCACACCCTGATCTGTTTCACATGTCTTTGTGCTTGTCTCCACCCCCCTCCAGGTGTCGCCCATCTTCCCCATTATCCCCGGTGCATTTATACCTGTGTTCTCTGTTTGTCTGTAACCAGTTCCTCTTGTCTTGTCAGGTCTTACCAGCATACTTTCCCGTCTTCCTGTTTCTCAAGTTCTGTATCCTAGTTTTCTCAGTTCTGACTATTCTGCCTGCCCTGACCCCGAGCCTGCCTGTCGTCCTGTACCTGCCTGACTCTGACCTGATTACGAACCTCTGCCTGCCCTGACCCCAAACCTGCCTGCCATCCTGTACCTGCCAGACTCTGACCTGATCACAAACCCCTGCCTGCCCTCAACCTGCCCTTTGCCAGCCCGACTGGCCATGACAGACCCAGCAGACTCAGACCAGATCCACAATGTTATCTGCCAGCAAAGAGCCACCATTGGAAGACACAAGGAGTTATCGCCACCAGCGATTGTTCTTCCCAGCCTACCCCAGTGTCCCGAGAACCCCACTTACTTCCTCCGGAGCACTACACTGGAGATTCTGGAACCTGCTGGCCTTTCTCTCCCAGTGCTCTCTCATCTTTGAGCTGCAGCCTTCTTCTTTCCCCTCGGACCGCCATCTACCTTCTCCCGGGCACTACACCTCCTCAGGTGTGACTTTATTCCCTGTCGGGTCCGGAGACCGAAACGATGGAAGGGTATATTGAGGACACTCTCACTGCTGGGTTTATGTGTCTCTCTTCCTCCCCACCTGCATCCATGTATTGACTACCGGGGTCTCAATGACATTACGGTTAAAAACCGTTTCGCGCTACGACTCATCTCCTCAGCTTTCGACACTCTCCAGGGAGCAACCATCTTTTCCAAATTGGACCTTCGGAACACCTACCATCCGGTTCTGATAAGGGACAGATGCAGAGCCTCGTTCTGACGCCATTATAAGGTCATTTACCACCTTCACAAGCACAGTCTCAGTGCTATGATGGGTTCTAAAACCAGACTGAAGCGTTTCGTATACATTCTGTGTCTTCAGGAAGGCAAACAGTTCTCTAAAATTTTTGAGAGGCATGGGAGATTCGATATAGCCGATCGTTATTATATTTTCTGGGTCAAGGTGTTGCTTTTTCAAGAGAGGCTTTATTACTTCCGCTTTTAGTGAGTTTGGTACACATCTGTTGGATAGAGAGCCATTTATTATGTTCAACATAGGAGGACCAAGCACAAGAAGCAGCTCTTACAGTAGTTTAGTTGGAATAGGGTCCAGTATGCAGCTTGAAGGTTTAGAGGCCATGATTATTTTCATCATTGTGTCAAGAGATATAATACTAAAACACTTGTGTCTCCCTTGATCCTAGGTCCTGGCAGAGTTGTGCAGACTCAGGACAACAGAGCTTTGGAGGAATACGCAGATTTGAAGAGAAGTCCGCAAATTTCCTTTCGAAAGATCATGATCTTTTCCTCAAAGAAGTTAATGAATTTATCACTGCTGAAGTGAAAGCCATCCTCTCTTGGGGAATGCTGCTTTTTAGTTAGCTTTGCGACAGTGTCAAAAAGGCATCTTCTTGGATTATTATTTTCCTTAATTCAGTTGGAAAACTAGGATGATCGAGCAGTAGTGAGGGCTCTTCGATACGGCATGGTATGGTAGTTTTGTTCGATA
Organism: Oncorhynchus tshawytscha; assembly: GCF_018296145.1. Lineage (NCBI taxonomy): Eukaryota > Metazoa > Chordata > Actinopteri > Salmoniformes > Salmonidae > Oncorhynchus > Oncorhynchus tshawytscha. The sequence continues at coordinate 55,323,063 of NC_056435.1, forward strand.
ATGTCCTTCTTTATATCCCAAAAAGTCTGTTTAGTAGGTGTCATTAAGTTCCGTAATCACGTTCAACAGGCAGACAAAAGTCCCAAAAGTTACCTGTAAAGTTTGTCCAAACAAGTCAAATGACATTTCTAATTCATCCTCAGGTAGTCTAATATCTAAATAAATTATAATATTTCATACAGAGAATAGTATGTTCAATAAGGAAGTAAAATAATGAAGAGCGTTCCCTCGTTTACGCGCTCAAAGAGACTGTTTGCCTTAGTGCTCCACATGCTAAAAAAAAAAGATTTGGGATTGATTGTCCTCAGGTTTGCACTTGCCATATCAGTTATGTTATACACACAGACATTATTTTAACAGTTTTAGAAACATCAGAGTGTTTTCTATCCAATGCTATCAATTATATTGGGCACATTTGTCATCCGAGATTCCGAACAAAAACAGGTCTCCAAACAGGTTAACAAACTATAGTTTTGGCAAGTTGGTTAGGATATCTACTTTGTGAATGACACAAGTCATTTTTCCAACAATTTTTTATAGACAGATTATTTCACTTCTAATTCCTTGTATCACAATTCCAATGGGTCAGAAGTTTACATCCACTAAGTTGACTGTGCCTTTTAAACAGCTTGGAAAATTCCAGAAAATAATGTCATGGCTTTAGTAGCTTCTGATAGGCTAATTGACATCATTTGAGTCAATTGGAGGTGTACCAGTGGAGGTATTTCAAGGCCTACCTTCAAATTTAGTGCCTCTGTGCTTGACATCAAGGGAAAATCAAAATTAATCCGCCAAGACCTCAGAAAAAAAGTTGTAGATGTTCACAAGTCTGGTTCATCCTTGGGAGCAATTTCCAAATGACTGAAGGTACCACGTTCAACTGTACATACAGTAGTACGCGGGTATGAACACCATGGGACCACGCATGCGTCATACTGCTCAGGAAGTAGTCCCGTTCTGTCTCCGACAGATGAACGTACTTTGGTGCAAAAAGTGCAAATCAATCCCAGAACAGTAAAGGACCTTGTGAAGATGCTGGAGGAAACAGGTACACAAGTATCTATATCCACAGTAAAATGAGTCCAATATCAACATAACCTGAAAGGCCGCTCAGTAAGGAAGAAGCCACTGATCCAAAACAGCCATAAAAAAGACAGACTATGCTTTGCAACTGCAAATGGGGACAAAGATCGTAATTTTTGGAGAAATGTCCTCTGTTCTGATGACACAAAAATAGAGCTGTTTGGCCATAATGACCATTGTTATGTTTGGAGGTAAAAGGGGGAGGTTTGCAAGTCGAACAACACCATCCCAACTGTGAAGCACTGGGGGGGGGGGCAGCATCATGTTGTGGGGGTGCTTTGCAGCGGGAGGGACTAGTGCATTTCACAAAATAGATGGTATCTTGTGGAAGGACAATTAGGTGGATATATTGAAGCAACATCTCAAGACATCAGTCATGAAGTTAAAGATTTGTCACAAATGAGTCTTCCAAATGGACAATGGCCCCAAGCATACTTCCAAAGTTATGGCAAAATGGTTTAAGGGCCACAAAGTCAAGGTATTGGAGTGGCCATCACAAAGCTCTGACCTCAATCCTATAGACAGTTTGTGGGCAGAACTGAAAAAGTGTATGTGAGCAATAAGTTGAACAATTTAAAGGCAATGCTACCAAATACTAATTGAGTGTATGTAAACTTCTGACCCACTGGGAATGTGATGAAAGAAAGAAATGCTGAAATAAATAATTCTCTCTATTATTATTCTGACATTTCACATTCTTAAAATAAAGTGGTGTTCCTAACTGACTTTAGACAGGGCATTTTTACTTGGATTAAATGTTACGAATTGTGAAAAACTGAGTTTTATGTATTTGGCTAAGGTGTATGTAAACTTCCGACTTCAACTGTAATTACCATGCATGCAAGTTTCTCCTGTCTAAAAGTTGAGGAGAGACTGACTGCAAAACGTTAGTGTTGAAAATCCCAAATTGTTTGCATAGTTAACTTACACACAGCTCTGACCCACACACTTACCCTTCCAGACGTGCCACCAGGGGTCTTTTCACAGTTCCCAAATCAAGAACAAATTCTAGAAAGTGTACATTATTATATAGAGTCATTATTATATAGAGCCATTATGGAATGTTGTTCCTTCTCATGTCGCTCAAATGAACAGCAAGCCTGGTTTCAAAAAACAGATAAAGCAACACCTCACCACACAACGTCTCTCCCCTGTTTGACCTAGATAATTTGTGAGTATGTATTTATATATAGGCTACATGTGCCTTTTTTGGAAATGTATGTAGATCTGTCCTTGAGCTGTTCTTGTCTTTTAATGTTCTGTATTTTGTGATGAAGGAAGATTTTCCTTTAAATGCCAAATTCCTTTTAATTGCCAAATGCAGCTGTGTTTATATCAATATCAAATCATTTCTGAGTAACAATTAAGTACTTTAAGTACCTTACTAGATTTCAATTAAAATGGGCAATAATAGCCTCTATAGATTGTATTTTCAACCAGCAAAGGGCCCTTAATTAACAATGCAGGCAAAGTGTATGGAAATAATATAAAAAAGTTCAATGCTGACAACTCATTAAATGGACTGCCACAAGGATAGTTTGGCAATTAGAAGGATAGGAAGTTACCTGTATATCACTAGATATAACTGACATTCCATTCACTGTTATAAGACTATTAAAACCAGATCAGCATGGGCAGTATCACGCAGTGCAGCTGCAGTTACATGAACAGTGGTCCTGCTGCCACGAGAGATCTGTTTCCAAGAGACAAGTCCCCTTCCTAGAAGGGGAAGAGTGAGATGCCTCTGAAAAATCCATATGTGGTCTTGAGTTTAACTGAGCCAGCTAGCCGTTTGGATGGAACTCAATCTCTTAAAGCGATAGATATCAGACTTGAATACAGTAAATGTCAAAACAAAGATATTGATTTTGGCACTACGTAACAACAGCTGTGGTGGTGAAATTGAGTGTAGCAGGTTAGTTAGCTGCAGTATGTCTGTGTGGACAGAGATGGACAATGCCTTGGGCAGCAGGGGGCTGAAACCCAATAACCTTTCCACAGCACCTATTCACTATTGTGTCCTTCAAGGGTTGAATCTGGGCCCCACTATTTTTTCCCTGTACATTCCCTGTACATGGGAAACCTTGGTGACATCATCCGCAATGATAACATTCAGATTCACCTCTGTGAGGATGACATGCAGCGTTTTACCAATCAGTCCCAGTGACCAAGCTAGTGTAGCTACCCTTCACAAGTTTCTTGCTGACATCAAATGTTGAATGTCTGACAATTTTCACCAGCTCATTGATAAGAAATAGAAGGTTGTTTCATTTGGCCCGCACCTTGCTAGAACCCAAACTGTAAATAATCTTGGTGATTTTGTTCACCTACGTAAATGTCACGTTCTGACCTTAGTTCCTTTGTTTTGTCTTTGTTTTAGTATGGTCAGGGCGTTGAGTTGGGTGGGTTGTCTATGTTAGTTATTCTATGATTTTCTGTGATTGGCCTGGTATGGTTCTCAATCAGAGGCAGCTGTCAATCGTTGTCCCTGATTGAGAACCATATTTAGGTAGCCTGTTTTCAATTGTGTTTTGTGGGTGATTGTTTTCCGTCTTTGTGTGTTTGCACCAGACAGAACTGTTCCGGTTGTTTCTTTGTTGTTTAGTGTTCAGTTTTGATTATTATTAAAAATCATGAGCACTTACCACGCTGCGCTTTGGTCCGATCCTTACTCCTCCTCAGACGAAGAGGAGGAAATCCGTTACAGTAAAGCCCACAGCCAGAAACCTTGCTGTCTTCTTGGACCATGACCTAAACCTCAAACTGAATGTAAAGAACGTTGTCCAGTCCTGCTTTTACCATCTAAGTAATATCGCAAAAAAAATTCAGTCACTGATCTGGAGAGAGTTATACATTATGTTATTAATCACATTTAAGGTTAGTCTTAGTTTAGCCCAATCCTATATCTCTGATATTGTATCTCCATAGTCAGGACTCAGCTTGAGATCCTCTGGCAGGGCACTGTTGACCATTCCAAAGTCTAGGTTGAGTTTTTGAAACAATAGATATATACAGTACCAGTCAAACGTTTGGACACACCTACTCATTCAATGTTTTTTCTTTATTCTGACTACTTTCTACATTGTAGAATAATAGTGAAGACATCAAAACTATGAAATAACACGTGAAATCATGTAGTAACCAAAAAGGTGTTAAACAAATCTAAATATATTTTAGATTTTAGATTCTTCAAAGTAGCCACCCTTTGCCTTGAGGACAGCTTTGCCCAATCTTGGCATTCTCTCAACCAGCTTCACCTGAAATGCCTTTCCATCAGTCTTGAAGGAGTTCCTACATATATGACCCGTTTCAGGAAACTAGGCGAATGTCACTGGTCACTACTTCACAAGAGAGCCATTTGAAGATCAACTTGACCCTTTCACATGTACCATCACATGGGTGTGATCGTTCTACAGTTGTCCCTGAAGCGTACGATCACACCCGCTTATTTAGAATGGCTAGTTTCGAATGACGCAACAATCAGCAATTGAGCTTGCCACACTTTTTTTAGCCATGCTTTTTTTCCTCACAGAAACCAAAGATAATAAGAGAAGACAAGATGAGTTTGGTCTGTTTATAGTATGCATGTTGAAGGGGTGTGTCGTCTACCATCGTTCACATCCCACCATTCACTTCCTGAAGTTCTCAAAAAATTAGTGAACCCTTACTCACCTCATTTTGTTATAGCATCTTTGGTCCGACAGACAATTAAGAGAAACCCAGAATGCATTGTATGTCAACAAACATGGCCCCACACATAGCTGGAATTTCCTTAGCTCATCATAATCAGTACAACCTTCAAAACATTATTTTACACACGTACTATGTGCCCATTACAATCTATGTGAAAATCAGAATGCTTGATTTATCACCAGTAATTGAAAAATGTGAATAAAAGAGTAAATATATCAATAATTACCACACAACATTTTCTGATAGTGATTTATTGATACAAATGGCGTGTGCAGGCAGTCAATCACGTAACCTCTCACTCCCACTGAGCCACTCAGTGTTGTTGTTTATGTATGTAGCTAGTGAGCTAAGCTGTAGCATTAGCAATGTCTTTCAAAAGGAGACAACTCACAAATGCGGACATTCTGGAGATGTAAAAAAATTATGACAATGAGTCTGAAAGTCAGGAATCAGATTCTGAGTGACAGTGAGTGACAGTGAGAACCCTGAATCTGAGGACCCCTTGTCCACTGACAAAGTCCTAGTTCCCTTTGAAGATGCTTGTGGTGATGGAGGCAGACTGAAAGTGGATGAAGAACAGGAGTTCTGTGGTAGCTTGAAGGCTGTCCGTCATTTCACCCCTCCTGGCCCTGCTGTTTGCTTTGATGAGTCCCAGTCGGGAGTGCAACACCCCTTGCCATTTCCATCTGAGGCAGGGAGACATAGCAGAGACCAATCGCTATGCTTTGGAGCTACAGGAGAAGAGAGAGTCATGAGTGGGGGGGACAACCACAATTAGTGAAATGTATACCTTCCTGGTGCCAGTCCTTCTCATGGGGATAGTAAAGAACTCCCTAAGAGAATACTGGAGCACAGATCCTATGTTTGCAACTCCCTTCTTTGCCACCCTCTTTTCCCAAGACCGCTTCCTAGTTCTGCTGCTGTGACTGCATTTCATCAACAATGCTACTGACATCCGAAATGACCCGTTATACAAAATAAGAAATGTCAACAGCTGGCAGTAAAGTGCCATGACAAATGAGACATCCATGTCCTCTCCACTGTCCATACAGCAAACATGTCAGCCACAGAGAAGGTGGACCACCTGACGGGACAAGGAAAAATCAAACCAGACTGTGTGCTTGACTATATGGGGCAGTGGATAACTACAGTGGGGCAAAAAAGTATTTAGTCAGCCACCAATTGTGCAAGTTCTCCCACTTAAAAAGATGAGAGAGGCCTGTAATTTTCATCATAGGTACACTTCAACTATGACAGACAAAATGAGGAAAAAAAATCCAGAAAATCACATTGTAGGATTTTTTATGAATTTATTTGCAAATTATGGTGGAAAATAAGTAAGATCAAATCCCCAAGCTGACGAGGTAAAAATCTGCAGTTCTGCCCCTGAACAAGGCAGTTAACCCACGGTTCCTAGGTCATCATTAAAAATAAGAATTTCTTCTAAACTGACTTGCCTAGAAAAAAAAGAAGGCTAGATTACATTCAGAATCTGTGTGTAGTAATGTTATCTCAGAATTCCATTTTGCATTGCTAGTTATAGCCTAATGTTACCTAGCTAACATTGAAGCTATTTGGTTAACTATTTGGTTAACTTCTCTATGACAATCAGTTTGTATTGCTAGTACTCTACAGAGTTGTATTATGGTTCATTTTTTAGCTATCTAGCTAGCTAGATACATGTCTAAACAAAGGACACCAAGTTAAAGCTTACTGTTAGCTAGCTAGCTGATATTAGATGGCTGGCTCACTAGCTAACATTACGTTTACGATCTGTGTGTAGTAATGTTATCTCAGAATGCAATTTTGCATGGCTAGTTATAGCCTAATGTAAGCTAGCTAACTAGTTAACATTGAAACTATTTGGTTAACTTTTGGTGTAGGCTGTGAAGGAATGCCCCAACAAGTCAATGACTTGATTGATGAAGGCATGTCATCCGGCAAAGGCAGCAGCGCAGTCATCAACTACATGCACCATTTCTTCAGCAACTACAGAGTTGGGGAAACAAGTGTGGAACCTAATTGTGATAACTGCAGTGGCCAAAACATGAACAAGTTTGTGCTCTGGTATTGTGCCTGGCGGACCATGCTCAACCTCCACAACAGTCTGGACCTTCACTTCCTGATCACAGGCCACACCAAGTTTTCCCCTGACTGGTGCTTAGGCCTCATCAAGCAGCGCTTCAGAAAGACCAGAGTGAACACTTTGTCTGAGATTGTGACATCCCACAGCTGGTTGTACTGTCAAATATGCCTTGAATTCCTAATAAATCACCAACAATGTCACCAGCAAAGCACCCCCCACACCATCAAACCTCCTCCTCCATGCTTGATGGTGGAACTACACATGTGGAGATGATCCATTCACCTACTATGCGTCTCACAAAGACATGGCGGTTGTAACCAAAAATCTCAAAAATCAGACCGAAGAACAGATTTCCACCGGTCTAAAGTTCATTGCTCATGTTTCTTGGCCCAAGCAAGTATCTTATTCTTATTGGTGTCCTTTAGTAGTGGTTTCTCTGAACAGTTGATGTTGAGATGTGTCTGTTACATGAACTATGTGAAGCATTTATTTGGGTTGCAATCAGAGGAGCAGTTAACTTGAATGAACTTATCCTCTGCTGCAGAGGTAACTCTGGGTCTTCCTTTCTTATAGCGGTCCTCATGAGAGCCAGTTTCATCATAGCGCTTGATGGTTTTTGCAACTGCACTTGAAGAAACTTTCAGAGTTCTTGATATTTTCCGGTTTGGCTGACCTTCATGTCTTAAAGTAATGATGGACTGTCATTCTCTTTGCTTATTTGAGCTGTTCTTGACATAATATGGACTTGGTCTTTTAGCAAATAGGGCTATCTTCTGTATACCAACCCTACCTTGTCACAACACAACCGATTTGCTCAAACCCATTAAGAAGGAAAGAAATTCCACAAATTAACTTTTAACAAGGTACACCTGTTAATTTAAATCTATTCCAGGTGAGTACCTCATGAAGCTGGTTGAGAGAATGCCAAGAGTGTGCAAAGCTGTCAAAAGGGTGGCTACAATGAAGAATCTCAAATGTATTTTCATTTGTTTAACACTTCTTTTGTTATTACATGATTCCATGTGTGTTATTTCATAGTTTTGATGTATTCACTATCATTCTACAATGTAGAAAATAGTAAAAAATAAAGAAAAACCCTGGAATGAGTACTGTAGGTGTGTCCAAACTTTTGACTGGTACTGTATATTAAAAAAAACATGTTAACAACCCAACATTGTTAATCAACCAGGTTGTCAACAAAATACTTATGATATAATAGTAGTCTTACTTTTTTATTATTTTTATTAATGCGAATGCTGTTTTCTATGCTTGTTTTCCCTTAATACTTTGGGATACTGGTGCTATGTCGGATTTTATGAGGGTTGCCAGATTAGAATAAAAAGCGTTTTCTTTATCTCCTTTTTTTGTGGCATCGATGAAGGTATTTGAAAGGGGAATGGAGATACATTTTCATTATGGGAAATGAATTAATCAATAAATGTGGGGAAACAGAAGACCTGCCAAAAAATATGTTTGGTTTGATTTCCCTTATGCAACTGCATGGTATTTGCAACTATAATGAGTCTGGACTACGATTAATTTAGCCATATCAATGAATTTAAACAGGCTACTGTAAAAATAATGAATAATGTTGGCTTACACTTATGGCACTTACTGTACAAGGCCATTTCATGATGATTATTATGGCTGTGTCAATCATGTTATATACTTAGGCTATTGTAACAAGGTATATGCCAGCATTGTAGACCTACTGCCTCTGTCTTGAGGCCTACTACACTTTCATGGCAATGGTCGTTAGAGCTTACTTTGCCACGTAAGAGCCCTGGTTAGAGTCACTGTTGCATTTTCACTTCCTTCGCTTTATTGGTGGCAACATTGGGATCACATCACATCTAGTGGTGGGAAGCATTCTGTTTTTCAACATTGTATTGGGTGTAACTACATTGATATATCTAGTGAACAATGGATAAGCAACAAAGGGCGTGACGGATAGAAATAGTCACTACAGTTGTGATCAAGCTACTGCAAGTGTGTTATGCAGCAAAACACAGCTATCCTTTTTTTAGGATGCAAACCAGTAATGTGAATCACTTTTGATCCATCCTGTTCTGATCTAATGAGATGGATGTAGGATTTTATAAAGCGTAGAATGGAGGCCTTTCCCAGTCATGAAGTACGAAGCTAGGCCCCTCTTGGTTCTCACTGGCAAAGACTGAACTCAAGTTAGGGGTTATATGTCAGACCTTCCTACACCACTTGCCCAAAATGCTATACCCCATAGGTTGTACATAAACCCCTTTTAAGGTGATATAACTTGTATCAATATTATAGGGCTGTGAAACCCATAGCAGAATGGCTTCAGACTGAGCATTTCTCACCACTTATTTACAGAGAGCAATTTCCATTATATTTACAGTGGTGTGTTGATTAATTATTGCTTTCTTCAGTGGAAATACAGAACGTGTGGATTCATAGCAAACGCTAAATCAAGCAGAGATTTACGACTATTAACCATGTTAATCATTACTGACTAAACATTTCACCTGTTAAAGATGATGAATACAAGACAACTAGATACAAATAGTTCATACAAAAGTCATCAGTTGGCTATATCTGTAAGTGTTCGTGTGTATTATGGTGTGTATTATAATTTCCCATCATCGTAAAAATGTATCACCATTCCCGAATCAAATACCTTCGTCGATACCAAAAATAAATACAAATAATCTGTATATTTTCTCTAATCTGGCAACCCTCGCAAAATTCAACAAGCCTTGCATAAAATGCATTATGAAAGAAATGTAATGTAAACAAAAAGTGGAGTTTTGTATTGAATGTATTATGAAGAAAATTGTGTAATGTAGGCTCCACAAATTATGAACTGCGTTATGAAGAAAATCTTGTCGGCCTACGGTTGCCTACAAGAAAAAAGAGCCTTTCTGACTACAAGTGCACCAGTATCCCAAAGTATTATGCTAAAACAAGCATAGAAAACAGTATTGGCTTAATAAAATAGAAACAATGTAAAGCTTCTATTGTATTATAATTATTTTGGTGACAACCTGGTTGATTAACAATATTTGGTTGTTACAAGTTTTTTTTAAATGTAAATAAATGTGGGACACAAAAAAAGGCAGTTGCCCATCATGCATTGTTCTAATAACTTTCAAAATATTGTTCTGAAGTTTTCCCCCAAAAAATCTATTTTCCTATGAATGAAGTCGTACAGAAATGTGTCTTTTCACATGAATTAAGTCACACAAAAATGCACGAAATGTGTTATTTCTATATTTTTGTACATATTTACACAAATTGAGTGTGTGATTGTGTTGTTGTATCACACCTCTCCCCTTCTTGTTGCAAAATTTAAAATTATACTCAGGACATATTATTTTCACACACATCTTCACACAATCAGCTAGACATATTGCCACACGAGTGCCCGAATTGCGAGATTCCCAAATAGGCATAGGCCTACACACTTGTGATTTGAAACAATCCACAGCATCCACTTCTGTGGCTAAGTCATGCTCTCTGGTGAATTATTTTCAATGTTTTTACTTAGACAGGAGTGATTATATAATTTTGGTAAAACATTAATTTACTTTAGGGGAAGCCAGCATCCTAACAGTGCACTGTGTAACTGCCAACTTTCCTTTCCACTTCGCAAGAGGCTGAAACCAGAGGTCTGCATATAATTATGAGATGCTCATGTGTCCACCCTTACAATTAGAGTCGTGGTCCCAAATGTGGTGAGGCAGGGGACAAGCTTATGTCTGAATATTTTACACAGTGTAGAAATGCATTGGGCGTATTCTGGACCGATTTTGGCAAGAGTTAGCCCCCTCGCTTCACTTCTTCCTCTCTGCTGAATTCTCTCACTGGAGAAAGCATCCGAGTGAGCGAAACAGTGCACCTCTGTCTTACTATAACATATGTAGCCCATTCATCTGATGCAGTCTGGCCAGAAATACTGTAGTATGACATGCTCTTTTGGTCCAGACAGCATCTACACATAATGAGACAGAGAGCCGCTGTTTCACTAGCTCGGATGCTTTATCTGAGATTGAGGCAGCTTTCTGTTGGCGTGCGTCTTGGTAAATTAAATGATCAATATTTCAATATTTTATTTGGATGGGCAAGGAGGTGCGGTAGGGCGGGCCAGGCCCCTTAAAGCCCAACCATAACGCCGGCCCTGATATTAATTATCTACACATTTACATTTCATGGTAAAGTAACTACCATTCACTGACATTACACCCAACATTAACCCACTAGAATTTACAACAGTTACGTATTCCAATGGAGGCACACTAATGATGTAATAATATCTTGTATGATGTATTGTTTTATTTTATTTTTTGTTGTGATGTAATTGTTTTAATCGTGTTTGGACCCCAGGAAGAGGAGTGGGAATTCTAATAAATACTAAATACTAAACACTTTGGTTATGAAGGAAAATGTGAACAGTCCGGCAGCACCACCCTTTCTTCTTCTTGTGATGGCATGTAAACGAAAGCACTCACTAATTTGAGGTGTCAGAACCCTGGATTGCATCCATGCGTCCTGATTGTTTGGAATATGCGGGTGATTGACAGACCTGAAGGCCTGTCAGATTGAGGGGGCCAGCTTGTTTTACACCAAGTAACAAAACATGTAAGCTTGCATGATCAGCATGGTGGAACGAGGCTAGCCTGTGTGTCCACTGTTTCAAACCACTCGTCTCCTAACTACCCCTCCATTCCCAGCAGCCCACAAAATCCAATTAAATAAAATGCAGTAACAAGACTGTCATTGATTCTTCGGTCTGTTAAAGAACAACAAATGAAGAAACAATTGGACACACTAGAAGGCAGAATAGCTCCAAAACTGAATTTGAATAATATTGGATTTGGAAGAAAGAGTCGCAAAACAATTGCAGACAAAAAAAATAACTGTATATACATACAGTTGAAGTCGGAAGTTTACATACACCTCAGCCAAATACATTTAAAATCAGTTTTTCACAATTCCTGACATTTAATCCTAGTAACAATTCCCTGTCTTAGGTCAGTTAGGATCACCACATTATTTTAAGAATGTGAAATGTCAGATTAATAGTAAAGAGAATGATTGATTTATTTCAGCTTGTATTTCTTTCATCACATTCCCAGTGGGTCAAAAGTTTACATACACTCAATTAGTATTTGGTAGCGTTGCCTGTAAATCGTTTAGCTTGGGTCAAACGTGTCTGGGAGCTTTCCACAATAAGTTGGGTGAATTTTTCTACCACATGATACCATCTATTTTGTGAAGTGCACCAGTCCCTCCTGCAGCAAAGCACCCCCACAACATGATGCTGCCACCCCCGTGCTTCATGGTTGGGATGGTGTTCTTTGGCTTGTAAGCCTCCCCCTTTTTCCTGCAAACATAATGATGGTCATTATGGCCAAACAGTTCTATTTTTGTTTAATCAGAACAGAGGACATTTCTCCAAAAAGTACAATCTTTGTCCCCATGTGCAGTTGCAAACCGTAGTCTGGCTTTTTTAATGGTGGTTTTGGAGCAGTGGCTTCTTCCTTGCTGAGCGGCCTTTCAGGTTATGTCGATATATGACTCGTTTTACTGTGGTTATAGATACTTTTGTACCGGTTTCCTCCAGCATCTTCACAAGGTCCTTTACTGTTGGTCTGGGATTGATTTGCACTTTTCGCCCCAAAGTACGTTCATCTCTAGGAGACAGAACGCGTCTCCTTCCTGAGCGGTATGACGGCTGCGTGGTCCAATAGTGTTTATACTTGCGTACTATTGTTTGTACGGTTGAACGTGGTACCTTCAGGCATTTGGAAAGTGCTCTCAAGGATGAACCAGACTTGTGGAGGTCTACAATTGTTTTTCTGAGGTCTTGGCTGATTTCTTTTGATTTTCCCATGATGTCAACCAAAGACACACTGAGTTTGAAGGTGGGCCTTGAAATACATCCACAGGTACACCTCCAATTGACTCAAATGATGTCAATTAGCCTATCAGAAGCTTCTAAAGCCATGACATAATTTTCTGGAATTTCCCAAGCAGTTTAAAGGCATAGTCAACTTAATGAATGTAAAGTCTGACCCACTGGAATTGTGATACAGTGAATTAGAAGTGAAATAATCTGTCTGTAAACAGTTGTTGGAAAAACAACTTGTGTCATGCACCAAGTAGATGTCCTAACCGATTTGCCAAAACTATAGTTTGTGGAGTGGTTGAAAAACAAGTTTTAATGACTCCAACCAGAGTGTATGTAAACATCCAACTTCAACTGTAGATGTTTTGCTCTGGTACTGACATTGAATGCGTTAGAATGCTCTGAGCTATGCACCAATGTGTTCATGATTTAGTCAGAATGAAACAAACTATGAAGCCTGCTGGCAAATCTGAAAAACTAAAAGAATGAGAGAGAGTGAGAGAGACTCCCCATGGTGTGTGTCAGTGGCTTTCGAGCCGAGACCTTCAAACTATTATGATAACAGAGTAATTCACACCAACATCAAACTTTCCCATACACTTTCATCCTTTAAATGCATTACACAGCTAAGTTTGCGTTCCATTCAATCTCCACATCCCACAGCATCTCTTCTTTAGATTGTGTTATATATGCATACTCCTGTTATATGTTAATCACTCAGTAGACCCACACAATGCTAGGGCCCACTTAGGGCTCTGCATCTTCCCATCCCAAATTTTACTTCCAGAAATATTTCCAACAATTTATGTTTTTGTTCAACATAACTTTAAACAAACAACTGGGAAAACAATGGAAATGATCAGGGGTCTAAAACCATTCAGGAGCAACTACATTGTAAATTACATATTGAATGCTTGTCTTGCTGGCATTACAAAATATTGACTTGACTTAAAAAATGCTTCAGTTGTAAAAACACTTTTAAAATTAAATGTAAACATTATTACTTCCCTAAGGGGGAAATTGGTTTTGTTCCTGGCAACAGAATCCTTTATACAAATAGACATTTCAACAAAGTAAGATATGGAAAGCATTTCACTGACAAATAAACTTTGATTTGATTTGGAAGACAATACATAGATATGACAAAGAGTATTGCATTGCACAAGGTTGTGTGATCTACTGAAGAGTAAGGTTGAGAGTTAGGTGTAATTATCAGTTCAAGGTGAAATGTGTATGAACAGCAGTGACAGACAATGTGTTCATCAAAGAAGTAAATTACATAAACATTTTTTTTTTGCTTTTCTGTTAATGTGTTCGATGGTTGGAGATACAGTACACGGCATAGGGTAGAAGATGGTTAAGGAGGTCTCCTGAATTGTACATTTTGAATTTCAGTCATTTAGCAGATGCTCTTATCCAGAGTGGCTTACAGTAAATAGGAAGTGTATACTTCTTTTGTGCTGTTCCCCAGTGGGAAACAAACCCACAGCCCTGGAGTTGCAAGCTCCATGCTCTACCAACTGAGCCAAAGACAACTCTGCACTCTCCAAGACCACTTTTGTTAGCCCTGCAGCCATGGCCTTGGTCTAAACCTGTCTAGTGACTGCTCAACCCTGAAATGTTTTTAAAAACGTGTTAAGATTTATACTGAAGACATGTTGAACTGGACAGCTTACGTCCTAAAGACACTTCATGGTTCCATGGTGTGCCAATCTGACAATGAGAGGCCTACTGTACACGCCAATAAAGCAAAGTGCCACACCAAACCCACCAAAATAGCAAGCTTACCAAAAAATGATTGAGGTCAAAACTTAAGAGTTCACTTTAAAAATATATACAATTAAATCCCTCTACTTCCACTTAACAGCTGTGGCATATCAAGAAGCTGATTAAACACATGATCATTACATATGTGCACCTTTTGCTGGGGACAATAAAAGGCCATTCTAAAATGTGCAGTTTTTTTCACAAAAAAACAATTCCACAGATGTCTCAAGTTTTGAGTTAGCGTGCATTTGACACCCTGACTGCAGGAATGTCCACCAGAGCTGTTGCCAGAGAATGTAATGTTAATTTCTCTATCATAAGCATTGTAAGCGACTTCAGTGGGAAAATGCTCACCTTCGATGGTGACTGAAACGCTGTAGAAGTGTACTCTTCATGGATGAATCCCTGTTTCAACTCTAATGGGACAGATAACAGGCAGCAGTATGGCTGTCTGTTTGCTGATGTCAACATTGTGAACAGAGTGCCAGAATATGGCGGTGGGGTTATGATATGAGCAGGCCTAAGCTACAGACAACAAACACAATTCCATTTTATCGATGGCAATTTGAATGCACAGAGATACCGTGACGGCCCATTGAAGTCCCATTCATCCACCGCCATTACCTCATGTTTCGGCATGATAATGCACATCCCCATGTCGCAAGGATCTGTACACAATTTCTTGATGCTGAAAATGTCCCAGTTCTTCCATGGCCTCCATCCTCACCAGACATGTCACTTATTGAGCACGTTTGGGATACTCTGGTTTGATGTTAAGACAGCGTGTTCCAGTTCCTGCCAATATCCAGCAACTTCACATAGACATTGAAGATGAGTAGGACAACATTCCACAGTCCACAATCAACAGCCTGATCAACTCTATGTGAAGGAGATGTGTCGCACTGCATGAGGCAAATGATGGTCACATCAGATACTGACTGGTTTTCTGATCCATGCCCCTACCTTTTTTAATGGTATCTGTGACCAACAGATGCATATCTGTATTCCCAGTCATGTGACAATCATAGATTAGCTCCTAATGAATTTATTTCAATTGACTGATTTCCTTATATGTACTTTAACTCTGTAATATCTTTGAAATTGTTTATAAACTCAGCAAAAAAAGAAACATCCTCTCACTGTCAACTATGTTTATTTTCAGCAAACTAAACATGTGTAAATATTTGTATGAACATAGCAAGATTCAACAACTGAGACATAAACTGAACAAGCTCCACAGACATGTGACGAACAGAAAAGGAATAATGTGTCCCTGAACAAAGGGGAGAGGGGGGGATCAAAAGTAACAGGCGGTATCTGGTGCATTAAGTACTGCAGTGCATCTCCTCCTCATGGACGGCATCAGATTTGCCAGTTCTTGCTGTGAGATGTAACCCCACTCTTCCACCAAGGCACCTGCAAGTTCCTGGACATTTCTGGGGTGAGTGGCCTTAGCCCTCACCCTCACCCTCCGATGTGCTCAATGGGATTAAGATCTGGGCTGTTCGCTGGCCATGTGAGAACTCTGACATTCCTGTCTTGCAGGAAATCACCCACAGAATGAGCAGGATGGCTGGTGGCATTGTCATGCGGGAGGATGATGTCAGGATGAGCCTGCAGGAAGGGTACCACATGAGGGAGGATGATGTCTGTAATGCACAGCATTGAGATTGCCTGCAATGACAACAAGCTCAGTCCGATGAGGCTGTGACACACCGCTCCAGACCATGACGAACCCTCCACCTCCAAATCAATCCCGCTCCAGAGTACAGGCCTCTGTGTAATGCTCATTCCTTCAAAGATAAACGCGAATCCGACCATCATCCCTGGTGAGACAAAACCGCGACTCGTCAGTGAAGAGCACTTTTTGCCAATCCTGTCTGGTCCAGTGACAGTGGGTTTGTGCCCATAGGCGACATAGTTGCTGGTGATGTCTGGTGAGGACCTGCCTTACAACAGGCCTACAAGACCCGAGTCCAGCCTCTCTCAGCCTATTAAGGGCAGTCTGAGCACTGATGGAGGGATTGTATGTTCCTGGTGTAACTCGGGCAGTTGTTGTTGCCATCCTGTACCTGTCCCACAGGTGTGATGTTCAGATGTACCGATCCTGTGCAGGTTTTGTTACACGTGGTCTGCCACTACGAGGACTATCAGCTGTCCGTCATGTCTCCCTGTAGCGCTGTCTTAGGCGTCTCACAGTACAGACATTGCAATTTATTGCCCTGGCCACATCTGCAGTCCTCATGCCTCCTTGCAGCATGCCTAAAGCACGTTCTCACAAATGAGCATTGACCCTGGGCATCTTTCTTTTGGTGTTTTTCAGAGCCAGTAGAAATGCCTCTCTAGTGTCCTAAGTTTTCATAACTGTGACCTTAATTGCCTACTGTCTGTAAGTTGTTAGTGTCTTAATGACCGTTCCACAGGTGCATGTTCATTAATTGTTCATGGTTCGTTGAACAAGCATGGGAAACAGTGTTTAATCCCTTTACAATGAAGATCTGTGAAGTTATTTGGATTTTTATGAATTATCTTTGCAAGACACGGTCCTGAAAAAGTTTATTACCACCACCTTACTAAGGAAGTGAGAGGAGTAGGTACTGAGAAGTACTCCAGCTGGGAAAACACTGGACAGTTTCCCAATGAGGATATTCTGGAAAGCATCTCCAGCCCCTTCTCCCTGATCAATCATTGAGCTCTACCCTCTTTCCTCAAGTAAGGATGTATTTCGGGTGAAGCTGTGTCATGCCAGCAGCATACCACACTGCATCCCACTACTGTCTTGCCTCAGAAGTTAAGTAGGGTTGGTCCTGGTCAGTCCCTGGATGGGAGACCAGATGCTGCTGGAAAATATCCCAATGCCCCAGGGCAGTGATTGGATGGGATGTTAGACTCTCTGTGGTCACTAAATATCCCTTGTCACTTATCATAAGAGTAGGGGTGTTAACCCTGGTGTCCTGGCTAAATTCCCAATCTGGCCCTCCTACCACCATGGCCACCTAATCATCCCTATCTTCCAATTGGCTCATTCCTCTCCCCTGTAACTTTTCCACAGGTTGGGTGCATCTTTATCAGTCTAGACCAGTTAGGAATCATCAGTTCTTTCCATCAGTTTTCTTCCTCTGATGGAAATAAATTATGGTTCCTAACAGTTCTTGTCTTTGGGCTTCTGACTGCACCACAACAGGCAAAAGAATACAAAAGAATACTTAGTTTATCTTCCAACCTTTTCCTTGATCGTCTGCTCTCCCAGGCTCACATCCCACTAGGAGCCCTGGGGGCTTCCAGAGGTGCCAGAGAGAAACCAACACACATTCCACTGGAGAGCTGGCAGGAGCTGGAGTTTAGCAATAGGTGATAAAAATAATAGACAACGTTTATGAAGCACTTTTCATTACATCTTTACAGCACTTTTACATCAAGTCAAGTAATTCACCCCATCCACCTACAATGTCTACCAGAAATCTGTACATTGAGGTTAACGGTACAGACAGAATTGCCATGGAAACTCAAAAACACATACACATTTGAATCAAGATTGGGAAAATCATCAGGACAGAAGATTGAAGGCCAGGACTTAACAAATCTGTTGGGTCTATGCAGGAACAAGACCCTCCAGAAAAAGAAGGAAAGAAGGTTGAAGGCCAGGACTTAACAAATCTGTTGGGTCTATGCAGGAACAAGACCCTCCAGAAAAAGAAGGAAAGAAGGTTGAAGGCCAGGACTTAACAAATCTGTTGGGTCTATGCAGGAACAAGACCCTCCAGAAAAAGAAGGAAAGAAGGTTGAAGGCCAGGACTTAACAAATCTGTTGGGTCTATGCAGGAACAAGACCCTCCAGAAAAAGAAGGAAAGAAGGTTGAAGGCCAGGACTTAACAAATCTGTTGGGTCTATGCAGGAACAAGACCCTCCAGACTTAAAAAAGAAGGACAGAAGGTTGAAGGCCAGGACTTAACAAATCTGTTGGGTCTATGCAGGAACAAGACCCTCCAGAAAAAGAAGGAAAGAAGGTTGAAGGCCAGGACTTAACAAATCTGTTGGGTCTATGCAGGAACAAGACCCTCCAGAAAAAGAAGGAAAGAAGGTTGAAGGCCAGGACTTAACAAATCTGTTGGGTCTATGCAGGAACAAGACCCTCCAGAAAAAGAAGGAAAGAAGGTTGAAGGCCAGGACTTAACAAATCTGTTGGGTCTATGCAGGAACAAGACCCTCCAGAAAAAGAAGGAAAGAAGGTTGAAGGCCAGGACTTAACAAATCTGTTGGGTCTATGCAGGAACAAGACCCTCCAGAAAAAAAAGAAGGAAAGAAGGTTGCAGGAACAAGACCCTCCAGAAAAAAGAAGGAAAGAAGGTTGGGCCAGGACTTAACAAATCTGTTGGGTCTATGCAGGAACAAGACCCTCCAGAAAAAGAAGGACAGAAGGTTGAAGGCCAGGACTTAACAAATCTGTTGGGTCTATGCAGGAACAAGACCCTCCAGAAAAAAGAAGGAAAGAAGGTTGAAGGCCAGGACTTAACAAATCTGTTGGGTCTATGCAGGAACAAGACCCTCCAGAAAAAGAAGGAAAGAAGGTTGAAGGCCAGGACTTAACAAATCTGTTGGGTCTATGCAGGAACAAGACCCTCCAGAAAAAGAAGGAAAGAAGGTTGAAGGCCAGGACTTAACAAATCTGTTGGGTCTATGCAGGAACAAGACCCTCCAGAAAAAGAAGGAAAGAAGGTTGAAGGCCAGGACTTAACAAATCTGTTGGGTCTATGCAGGAACAAGACCCTCCAGAAAAAGAAGGAAAGAAGGTTGAAGGCCAGGACTTAACAAATCTGTTGGGTCTATGCAGGAACAAGACCCTCCAGAAAAAGAAGGAAAGAAGGTTGAAGGCCAGGACTTAACAAATCTGTTGGGTCTATGCAGGAACAAGACCCTCCAGAAAAAGAAGGACAGAAGGTTGCACAGGAAATATGCTCCTAACATTTTAGCGTGTGAACATAACCAACGTTACGGCCCCTGACCTTTCTCACCAGCCCCTGCGGCTTCTCAGCGATGGATTCAAGGAAAGCAAAGTAATACCAAAGTCATTCACTCACATGAAGTGTAATATAATTTGTTTATGACCCTGTACAACTATTAGAGGCTTTATATAGTGTACATGAAGTCTTCATACGCACTACATGAATGCTTCACAAATCCTCCATAAGCGTGTTATGTCACCCTTTATACACCATTGATAGAGTATGACATACGCTTAAATATGATTTCTGGAGCATATAAAGCCTTTATAAGCTATACTTTGTTTAAAGTGGGACCATACTGGTCAATACACTGTAGACAAACAATGGACTTGTCATTGTAGTCTATCAAAATGCTATTTTTTTAGCCATCATGACGCTGTGCCATTGTAATCATGTGTATTTTTGTTTGTATGTCTAGATTGTCATTGTGTATATTGAATTATGTTTTTGTTTGTGTGTTAAATTGCTAATAGAAAAATGTCCTGGAGCCGAGGTATGGATGTTCGCACACTTACACACACACACTGGGTTATCTGGGCTGGTTGACGGGGGCAGATCAACTGGGCCATAGAGATACAGTGAGTTCATGTAAAAAACCCAGGGTACAGTCACATAACTCAGCAGTCATCCTATGGTTTAAGGTGTCTGTGGGTGTATGGATATGACGCCCATCAATCCATTGAATGTAATAATGTGAAGTAGAGGTTGGTAAATGACATAACTCTGTGTTATAAAATCAGGTATGTAGACTCTTATGTAGCATATAATAACATATCACATAAGTTGTCATTTACAATGTGTAATAGCAATTGCTATTAACAGTTGACATTAGAGCATATGACAACAGGAAGAACAGTCATCTAGAAAACTCATAACTCGTTTCATAATATACTATGCTGCTAATTATAACTATATACAACTACTTATGACAGCTTTTGACAAATGTTATAATGTGTTTTATGAAGGGCCTTCAGAAATTACTCACACCCTTGACTTTTTTCACATTTTGTTGTGTTACAGCCTGAGTTAAAAAAATAGACTAAATTGAGATGGTCACTGATCTACACACAATAACCCATAATGTCAAAGTGAAATTGTGTTTGTCAATTATTTTTTAAATTAATAACTAATTCAATGCTGAAATGTTTTGCGTCAATAAGTTTTCAACCCCTTTTGTGATGGCAAGAATAAACAAGTTCAGGAGTAGAAATGTGCTTAACAAACGTTATAATAAGTTGCATGGACTCATTCCTTGTTCAGTAATAGTGGTTAACATTTTTTAATGACTACCTCATCTCTGTACACCGTACATACAATTATCTGTAAGGTCCGTCAATTGAGTAGTGCATTTCAAGCACAGATTCAACCACAAAGAACAGGGAGGTTTTTCAATGCCTCGCAAAGAAGGGCAACGATTGGTAGATGTGTAAAAATTGAAAAAGCAGAGACTGAACATCCCTTTTGAGCATGGTGAAGTTATTAATTACACTTTGGATAGTGTACTGTATTTAATACACTCTGTCACTGCTAAGATACAGATGTCCTTCCTAATTCAGTTGCCGAAGAGGAAGGAAAATCCTCATGGATTTCAATATAAGGCCAATGATTTTAAAACAGAGTTTAATGGTTGTGATAGGCAAAAACTGAGGATGGATCAACAACATTGAAGTTACTCCACAATGCTGACCTAAATTACAGAGTGAAGATAAGGAAGCTTGTACAGAATTTAAAAAATTGTCCAAAACATGCATCCTGTTTGCAACAAGTCACTTAAGTAATACTGCAAAACATTTGGCAAAGAAATTCCCTTTTTGTCCTGAACACAAGCATTATTTGGGGGGAAAATCCAACACAACACATCACTGAGTAACATTCTTCAAGCATGGTGGTGGATGCATCATATGTGTATTCTTGTCATCGGCAAGGACTAGGGAGGATAAAAAGAAATGGAATACAGCTTTAAGCACAGGCAAAATCCTAGAGGAAAACCTGGTTCAGTCTGCTTCCCAACAGACACTGGAAACGAAATCATCCTTCAGGAGGACAATAACCTAGAACACAAGGCAACTTTGAAAGTTCCTGAGTTACAGTTTGAACTTACATCGGCTTGAATGTCTATAGCAAGACTTGAAAATGGCTGTCTAGCAATGATCAACAATCAATTTGACAGAGTTTGAAGAATGTTTTTATATAGTAATGTGAAAATATTGTACAATGTAGGTGTGCAAAGCTCTTAGACTTACCCAATAAGACTCACAGCTGTAATCGCTTCCACAAATGACTCGGGTGTGAACACTAAAAACATGTTTCACTTTGTCATTATGGGATATTGTGTGTAGATGGGTGAGATAATTTTTATCCATTTTGAACTCAGGCTGTAGTACAACAATGTGGATTAAGTCAAAGGGTATGAATACTTTCTGAAGGCACTGTAGCAGTTATGAATTCATTCATAAGGACACCGACAGTAAATTGTTACCATAATTTTATCTAAAGGAATGCATTTATTCAATTCATAACCATTTTGTAATTGCCAGAGAGAAGTCTGATTTCCATGTTAGAGCGACACACTTTTTTTGCTACAGCAAGGCCAATTTCAGTTAAATTTTATATGACAATTATTTGTAAGGTTTAGCTTCTCAAAATTACCCAGAAGGCAGTTCGGGGTCTGTGGAACAGAATTATTCATGACTAATGGAAGCATGTCATATACCTCCTCCTGACAAAATGCTTGTAATTTGACAGCCCCATGTAGTGTAGAAAAGTACTTTCTGTTATTCCACACCTGAAACATATTGCTCGTATATCAGGATAATATCCATTCAACCTGTCAGATAGAGTTGATAAAGGAAATTATATTGTATAAATCTATACAGAACAAAAATATAAATGCAACATGCAGCAATTCTACTTAGTTACAGTTCATATAAGGAAATAGGTCAATTGAAATTAATAAATTAGGCCCTAATCTATGGATTTCACATGACTTTTTCCATCTGAGCCAAAGAAGTTTTATTAGCTCATCTAATCTCACGATAGGAGTTCCATAAAAACTGTCTGACATGTTTATTTAATTAAATAATGCAAGCTAATGTTAGTCTATTTCTGTAACGGTTTTCCTCGTCTTCTGAGGAGGAGTAGGAAAGATCAGACCAATGCGCAGCGTGGTAAGAGTCCATATTTTTATGAAATAACCGAACACAGAATACAAAAGAACAAGAGAAATAAATGAAAACCGAAACAGTTCTGTATGGTAAAACACAGACACAGAAAAGAACTACCCACAAACCATAGTAGGAAAACAGGCAGCCTAAGTATGGTTCTCAATCAGAGACAACGATCGACAGCGGTCTCTGATTGGGAACCATACCAGGCCAAACACAGAAATACAAAACCTAGAATACACAACATAGAATGCCCACCCCAACTCACGCCCTGACCAAACTAAAACAGAGACATAAAAAAGGAATTAAGGTCAGGACATGACAATTTCCAAAGTCGAATAAATATCAATTTTAAAACATTGTAGCCAAGGACTGATGCGAAAAATTCACATCTGTCCACACTAAATGTGAAAATGACAGCCCTTTTTAAAAGTAAATGAAATTCACTTGCAAACTTTCTCATTGTTGGTCCTGTGTTCAAAATGTATCCAATGTTGATATGTGTTTGGTTAGGCTCTCTGAAGCTCACTTTGTTGTAATGCATAGAAAGTCATGTGTGTTTTGGTTTTGTGTACTGATATCATACGTAACTAGGGTGGTTGGAATTATTTCATAACCATGGGTATATCATGTTTTTCTGCCTGAATATTTGAAAATAATCAACGGCCTCTTGATCAATTTTGAATCAAGTATTCAGCCTAGCTGTGGTATAATATTTATAGAGAGAGGCAGTTACATTGATGAATGTTACAATGTTCAGTACCTGTATATTTATAGTCGAGAGATGGTAGCTGGGGGTGAGAGGTTAACCGTTTTGACGAGGGACCACGTCTTGTGTTAAGCGAAACCGAGTGACTATCTGGAGGTTAGAGATGCCATAGCCTAGAGGTTAGTGAGGCGGACCAGCAGCCGGAAGGTGGGAATGGAACAGTAATGTAGTTTACGAAAATTCGATCAGGAAGGCTGGTCTGAATGCTCATTTAACTTCTTCAAGTAAGCATAACATAATTCACTTTGTTTCCTATTCTACAGGCATAGTGGGAATTAATGTATCATCAGCATAGTGTTTCTTCTCCTCTTTCCTATTAGCCATGTGAAGAATGTGATTCACTTATTTACCTTATAGCCTATAAGTACGGCAAAAACAATGCACATTCCCCACACTTGCTGTTTGTTGTATGGGCTCACTCTTGAAATGATCACCTTCCTCTCTCTCAACCAATGGCAGTAAATCTTGGGATATACATTACCGGTCAAAAGTTTTAGAACACCTACTCATTCAAGAGTTTCTTTATTTTTGACTATTTTCTACATTGTAGAATAATAGTGAAGACTTAAACTATGAAATAACACATACGGAATCATGTAGTAAGCAAAAAAGTGTTAAACAAATTAAAATATATTTTATATTTGAGATTCTCAAATAGCCACTCTTTGCCTTGATGACAGCTTTGCACACTCTTGGCATTTTCTCAGCCAGTTTCATGAGGTAGTCACCTGGAAAGCATTTCAATGAAGAGGTGTGCCTTGTTAAAAGTTCATTTGTGGAATTTCTTTCCTTAATGCGTTTGAGCCAATCAGTTGTGTTGTGACAATGTGGGGGGGTATACAGAAGATATCCCTATTTGGTAAAAGACCAAGTCCATATTATGGCAAGAACAGCTCAAATAAGCGAAGAGAAACAACAGTCCACCATTCATTTAAGACATGAAGGTCAGTCAATACTGAACTTTTCAAGAACTTTGAAAGTTAAGACATTAAGGTTTTTGTGCAATCACAAAAACCTTCAAGCGCTATGATGAAACTGGCTCTCATGAGTACCGCCACAGGAATGGGAGACCCATAGTTAACAACTGCAGCCCAAATAAATGCTTGACAGAATTCAAGTAACAGACACATCTCAACATCAACTGTTCAGAGGAGACAGTGAGAATCAGGCCTTCAAAGGACACCAATAATAAGAAGAGACTTGCTTGGGCCAAGAAACACAAGCAATTAGATCAGTGGAAATTTGTCCTTTGGTCTGGAGTCCAAATTGGAGATTTTTGGTTCCAACCGCCGTGTCTTTGTGAGACGCGGTGTGGGTGAATGGATGTGTATGTGTATTTCCCACCATAAAGCATGGAAGAAGAGGTGTTATGCTGTGGAGGTGCTTTGCTGATGACACTGTCTGTGATTTATTTATAACTCAAGTCACATTTAACCAGCATGGCTTTTTATTGGGCACATTTCTATTGGGCACAAAATAATTTGAAACACAACCAAAACAAACAGCCAATGCATCCAACAACTTTGTAGAGTCACAAGTTTGATGTAATCATTGCATGCTGGAAATATGGGACCAAATACTAAACTTTTGACTACTTTAATACACATACATTTATCCGTCCTAATACTTTTGGTCCCCTAAAATGGGAGGAATATGTACAAAAAGTGTGCTGTAATTTCTAAATACCCTCAAATTAAAGCTGACAGTCGTCACTTAATTGTATCATTTCAAATCCAAAGTGCTGGAGTACAGAGCCAAAACAACAAACATTTAATGTGTCACTGTCCCAATACTTTTGATACTCACTGTACTCTGCTGTACAGTTGTCCATTACACCTTTCTTCCTAATTGCCCCTTGTGCTGTTGCCTACTTCTGCAAGGTTTTGCATTATTGAGGTGGGTCTCACATCCTGTAATGTTGAGATATCCATCTTGTCGTGGCGTGCTCTTGTCTTTTCTTCTTTGTCCCTCGTGCTTTTGTCTGCCCTTAATCTAATTACTACATTACAAATATTGATTTATTGCAAAGGAGATTTGTAAAACTCTGTCATTCCAGTGGCATTATAGCACATTAGAATGTGTGTATTTACTAGTAAATTGAGTGAGAGTGTCTAAACTATGTGAAAATGAACTCTCTCTCAACATAACACATTTCAGCTGCTGTAACCCTAGCTGCTCTTGCCCACATGTGAAAGAAGGCAGGAGTAGATCATTATCCAGCTTAGATTTCTAGCTGCCATATATTTTTCCACTGTGCTGTGATGTTTCACAAAGGTTCTGAAACGTTCTCTTCTCATGGTTTCTACAGAATGTCAATTCAAGATAAACACCTTTGTTAAGAATATTAATTAAATATTGATTGAGTGACTATGACTTTTCAAATCACCCAGCAGTGCTATTTGCAGAGTTAGTTCCAAGTAAACGTTGCAATTTTTCAGCCATTCCTGAACCTGCGACCAAAAACAAGTTACATATGGACAGTACCAAAACACGTTATCTCATGATCTCTCTTCACAGCAAAATCTGCAGAGCAGGAGTAGGTTCTTATCAATATGCTAAGAGTTAACATACCTTAATACAAACATGATTGTTTTTCAATTGTATAGCTAATAAATCACGTTACTTTTTTATCACGTTTTTATTGCAGTCTAGTAAAAGTATTCCAGTCCAGCACCATTAAAAATGCAATATCACGTTTCTCTCAGCTCATAAACATGAACGTTTAGTAAACCAATAACTATTTAGTTCAGACCCCACAAAAAATGGCTTTGAAATAAAAGTTATACAAGTACAAAGGGACATTACAAGTAAAGTAAGTGTTTGTGTATTGCAATAGCAACCAGAGTACTTGACCAACTTTAAGTGAGAACCTCTTATTGTGTAAAACATTTCTACAAATGTATTCTCTTTTCAATTGGATCATGCTCTTTTCCTGGCCTGGCAGCTGCCTTCTCAGACACCAGGCCTGTGTTTGGAACTATGTTTACACACACACCTGACCGACAGTAATTCGCTGCCCAACCAACCCCTTTTCCATTGCTTTACTGGCATTCAGAAGGGCAATTTTTCAAGTTATAATTTCTAGTCTGGCTAACATGGCCACCAAATCATTCCTAGCTTCCAATTGGATAATTTAATCTATCTCCTCCCTGCAACTCTTCCCTGAGACTGTGACACTGTATTCTCTGTGAACATAGTTGGTAAAACAAGGTTTGATTTAAAAAAAATAATCATAATCTCACTCAATTACACTCACAAAATGCATGTGGCTAGGTCTGTTGTGGTGCTGCTAAATTCATGCTACATGGAGTAAACCATTCCCTCTTTGTCCCGTAGAGGGGAGCGTTGTCTAGCTAGCTGACCCTGCGGCTTCCTCAGAGTAATATGGATAGCTTTTAGCAGCATCTCACTCCCAATTCTGACAGGTTCTTTATGACCCCTCTACCATCTGCTGAGTATAGAGGATACGTACATACACTACATGACAAAAAGTATGCTTGTCGAACATCTCTTTCCAAAATCATGAGCATTAATATGGAGTTAATCCCCCCTTTGCTGCTATAACAGCCTCCACTCTTCTGGGAAGGCTTTCCACCGGATGTTGAAACATTGCTACGGGGACTTGCTTCCATTCAACCATGAGCATTAGTGAGGTTGGGCACTGATGTTGGGCGATTAGGCCTGGCTCACAGTCGGCGTTCCAATTCATCCCAAAGGTGTTCGATGGGGTTGAGGTGAGGGCACTGTGCAGGCAAGTCAAGTTCTTCCACACCGATCTCGACAAATCAAGTTGGAAGAACCAAAATGTCTAGAATGTCATTGTATGCTGTGGCGTTAAGATTTCCCTTCACTGGAGCAAAGGGGCCTAGCGCGAACCATGAAAAACATCCCCAGACCATTGTTCAGAACTTGAGTTTGCACTATGCATTCATGCAGGTAGCGTTCTCCTGGCATCTGCCAAACCCAGATTCGTCCATCGGACTGCCAGATGGTGAAGGGATTCATCACTCCAGAGAACGCATTTCCACTGCTCCAGAGTCCAATGGCGGTGAGTTTAACACAAATCCAGCAGATGCTTGGCAGTGCTCATGGTGATTTTAGGCTTGTGTGGTTGCTCGGCCATTACTACTGTTTGTCTCATGAAATGGGTTCTTGTGCTGACGTTGCTTCCAGAGGCTGTTTGGAACTCGGTAGTGAGTGTCGCAACCGAGGACAGACGATTTTTACATGCTTTAGCACTCAGCGGTCCCATTCTGTGAGCTTGTGTGACCTACCACTTTGTGGATACTTCGTTTCCACTTCACAATAACAGCACTTACAGTTGACCGGGGCAGCTCTAGCAGGGCAGAAATTTGATGAACTGACTTGATGGAAAGGTGGTGTCGTGACGTTGTATTGGTTAATGTGACGACTGTTGCTCATCGAATGATTACAAGTTTCTAATTAAGTGATTAACTGAATCAAGCAATTATTAACTCATTAACCTGGGGCACCATGGAAAAACTACTTTTTATTGAGTTTCTATTTCCCAAATTAACTCAAAGAATATCAGAATATCAATTTTACAACAGCCGCTAATTAACCAGTTGCCTCTACCAATCTCGTTCTGAACATTGTATAGCTCGTAAATCTGCACGGACCCGGGTCCCACTAATGAATTCGTACCACACCAATCTTAAATGAATATTTATTTACTATAAAGCTCAAATGATGATAAAAGATGCACATTATAGGCTGATTAGAACTTAGTGTAACGGGCCAACACACTATGGCGCGTGTTACCCACAATGGGAATTTCAAAAGAGAGAGAAAAAGAAGTACACAAGAAATATACATTTGGGTGAATTTGTCAGCTATGCTATTCTAACCCTAGCCTTGCCTCAAACTGCCGCTCTTATGTGTCAGAATATAATGTTGTAATTACGTGGGGGGTGATCTCCGGGGATTCTCTGCATGGACCGTTCCGTTGTTCGATGACACACTTCTCCTGCGCACCTCGTTGCTCGTCCTCCCGGTGTCCATGTCCCTTTTGGCTTAGGAGTCTGTTCCCCCTCCCACTTTCTCTGGAAGGAGTCTTCTGAGGACAGACAGCTCTGTAGCTCAGAGCTCACAGCATAGGAATGAAACCCTTTAGATACCACAATTCGATGGGAGATGGAGGCTAGGTGGTTCTATTTGAATTAGACACAGCTACTCATCCATAGCTTGGGTAGAAAAGGATTTCTTTGTCCTCAAACTTGCGTTGCGTTCTGGGTTGGTTGACTTTTTCAGACCCTGCTGCAGCTGGGGTCACGTAGTCCTATTGTAAATTCTATACTCACAGGTTTTATACCCTTTGGTCAGAAGTGGGCGTAGCTGCCTTTAGGGCAATTCTCTGGGCGTACCAAGTTAATGAGGCAAGGGCTAGATTTTTCTCAAATCCCATTTTAGACAACTAACTTAGCATTTCATCTTCCCCAAAACATTCCCTTTGATTTGGACATTTTCCATACAACGTACAATGTATAAACATCACACATATACTAGGAAAACTCTTCATGTTACAATGTTTTCAAAACAAAAATTACATACATTCTCATGACGGAAACCATTGTTCCAAAGTCCCTTTATTTCATGTTTAATGTTCTGCGGCTGGTTCTCCATAGTGACAGGACAAAGGAATTTGTCTGTGGCTTGAGATTTACCAGGGCCGTAAGGGGCCATAAACCCCCCCCGCATCATCAGAACCCTAGATCTCTCCTCCTCTGTTGTGGTTGAGAGATAATCTGGAGGGTTGTGGTCTCCTGTAACCTGACCTGATCAAGACAGTCATGACAGTGGCATCCTACAGTATTACAGTGCCGTGTTGAAAGTCATTGAGTTCTTCAGTAAGGCCATTATACGGCCAATGTTTGTCTATGGAGATTGCATGGCTGTGTTTTCGATTTTATACACCTGTCAGCAACAGGTATGGTTGAAATAGCAGAATCCTCTCATTTGAAGGGGTGTCCACATACTTTGTGTATGTTGGTAGCTCTTGTCCTCATTGACCCATTGCCGTTCTCCTTGTCCTTATTGTGACCTGACGGATCCCTGGGATTCCTAACAACACATGCACTTCAACTACTCTGAGGACCTTCAATGGATTGATCTGGAATTCTAGTGTGTGTTCTGGGAAATAGATTTATGGTAGAACAGATAATCATAGTTCATTTATGAAGTCCATCCTAATCCCCTGCCTCGACCATAGAACACACAATCTAAGTTGATTTATATACCACCTCCTTATATGTTGAAAAAAACAGCCTCTTAATCCGGGTCCAACTGTGCCCACTATTTAAACAAATGCATATGAAATAACACTAAAAGGATTTTAGCCATCATCTGCTTTTCCTGACACTGACAGTGGGTTGAATACTGTAACAACACACAATAAACAATTTAGAGTCCCATGACGGTAGTTGAATGCCCTTTACTGGTTATCACATATTAACCATTTATTCACATTACTAACTTTACTTCAATACAATATTTCAGATGTATATATATTACTTCGTTTTTATTTGATTACTTTAAGTCATCATCTCATCTCTGCTCAGGCAATAGCAGCCAGCCATACAACCATCTGTTATCTCTGTCCTCATTGAACGAGTCATCCTATTTAGCTAGGCTAGTAGCTAGCTGTCTGACGAAAACATTTATACTCGTTCTTCAAGGTAGATAACGTATACTTTCAAGATCGCTTATTACCAATAACTACAACTATCAATTGGGTAGAGCTACCTCACAGACGGTCTCTATCCCACTTGTCGTTGTGTTGTGTACATTCCTCTCATAGGGTTTCATATGGTCTGTATGTATCCACCTCTGTCCAGGGGCCAAGAAGAACAGGTGATGTGGATTATGGTCATTGGAGTTAATTACCACTTTCCTGCGCAGAACTAGGTTGAATATTTCCCTAATGAAAACTTACAAACAGCCCATCGTCACACATAGTTCCTGACTACATTCCTCTCGTGAATAATATGATTTCGAAACTAAATGGAATTGAAGTAATTGAACTGTTAAGTTGTTTAATAGTCCTCCCCCCAAAAGAAAAGAACATTTCGGTTCATCTTTCAGCCATAGTGTTTGCTCTCTGTGTTACACCAAGTGTAGCACGCTTTAGTAGTTTGCTATTCTTGTTTGCTCACCAGCTTTGCTATTGCTAGTGCCAACTAGCCACTTTACCGATAGGGTATTAGATTTGCTACTCACCACCTCTGCCATAGGACAGCTCATGTTTTCTTTATCCAATGAAGACCTGTTCCCGTATACCCTAGTACAGCATTCTATCAGACCGAGCCAGCAGATTCAACCATCCCCTGCTGCCCACGTCACTCCGACAGAGTCTGGGAGAGATCCAGATCTCCCCGTACAGCCTACAGCGGCAACAAGCCCAAGCCACTAGCTATCACTGGTATTTCAGAATCTTAATTGTTTTTATGTTTTGTTGTTGCTTGGTTTTAAATCTTGTCTTTTTATGAAAATGTTTTTCTTCTTATAACATAACATTTTCGGCCTCCAGAGTTCCTCCAAGAGCGGGAAATCCCTTTCCGCTATGTAGATTCCAAAGCTCTAGTGTTTTCGATTTACACCAGTTCCCTCAGCAGAGAGGGCCCTGCTAGCACGTCCACTGCTGCCAGAGCCAAGCATCCGACTTCCTATGATGACCTCACGTCCCACAATCCCATTCGTTGTGACCTCACCCACCAGTCTCCAGCTGGAAGAGCTGAATCTCTACCACCATCAACATCCCAGCCATGGCAGCCAAACTCTCATCTCACCCCAACACCTCCTTCGTCCAGTTCTTCCTCAACGGCCTCACCCACAGTTTCTCCCCCAATCTCATCACCCTGCCATAATCATCCTTCACATGCCCCAAGCTCCAGACTGCAATCACAGAACCGGAAGCAGTGGAAACTGGAAACCCTTCATGCCAAGGAGATGAAGGAAGGATTCATGATTGGCCCCTTCTCATCACTATCCTTCCCCATCTACAGGATCAGCCCCATAGGGATAGATACATGTAAGTACTCTGGAAAGAAACAAATCATCACTGACCTCTCTGACCCCCGCAACAGCCACATCCCCAGTATTAACAGCTTCATTCCCAGCTAAGACTTCTCTGTTGAGTACCACATAATCAACCAGACCATCTCGATGATAAAGCTCGCAGGACATAACGCTTGGCTTACCAAAGCTGACGTCATCAGCACCTTCAAGGTCCTTCCTCTGGTCCCAGAATACTTGCATTTTTGGGGGGGTCTCCTGGAAGTGCCAAAACGACTTTGCAGTCCCCCTCAGATTCGGCTGCAAGAGTAGCCCCAGGCTCTTTGACTCCCTTTCCGATCCTGACCAACAACTACAAACTGCCATATGTCCTCCACCTTCTGGATGACTTCCTTGCCATCGACTATCTATCATCTTGTCACACACAAGGTGAGAACAACCTATAGAAATAGCAAGTCCTCAAGGTTTATCAGCTGTTTTATCCAGGGGTGAAGCTAAACATTTTATTAAGGGTTTAATTTGTAAAGATTTGTCTTTTTGCTTTTAAAATACATGACCTTTCAATATGTGGCATACCGGAAAGCAGAACTAGTCAATGTTTTCATCTGATTGTCAAACAAATCACTTCAAATGCTTCTTAGGCTACCTGCACACGTTCATCCACTCTAAAATATTTCCAGCATCCAACAGTGCACCAGCCATTTGATGAATGGAAAAAGACATCTGCTAGAAAATCACCAGAAAGTGTAGACATTTGGAGATTGAGACACTAACCAGGAATGTTAGGGGATATAGAGAAATCAATTCATTTTTAACCGATTTAGTAAACCTGCGGGGAACAGACTCCCTACCAACCAATATCGCAGACCTGTCGAAGGATACATTATGAAGAGTAAAGGCGAGGCCAGACTGGCCTGTTGATTTTATCTGTATCCGTGATTTCCAATGATTTCTCAATAGGGGTCGTAGGTTTATGGTCTGTGAAGATGACACATCCATACAATTTCCATCCATTTTCATGGACAAAAACTTGACGAGTTGAACTTTTGAAGGGCCAACAGATACGTTTAGCAAAGAGGGAATTTTATGTCAAATCAAAATCAAATAGAATTTTATTGGTCACATACACATGGTAAGCAGATGTTGTTGAGAGTGTAGCGAAATGCTTGTCACGCTCTCCACACGCGCGTGGACTAGGGACCAAAATGTATTCTCCAGGGATCAGTATGGCCTTGCCCTAATGGTCTGTCTCTGTGAAAGGGAAGAGGGCCCGGAATTATGCTCCGTTTGGGAATGGCCTCCCACTGTTATGAGAAATGCTGCCTCCTTTATGTCAGAAGGTAGTCTGGTTTACTGAGTCAGTTTAGCAACAGAGCAGACATGATACCTTCCCCAAGTGGCTTTGCAGGACCTGGATACTAAGGTGGAGCGCAGCCAAGGTGTCCGCCAAACTATTTACACTACACTCTGTATTGGGTGGTGGAGTGTGTGTGTGGATTAGCTTAAATGATCTTCATGTGGGCAGATGTCTGTTTATGCAGGTAAAAAGTATATGCCCATGCATCAATGGCATATGAAAACATTACCACAGAGTTCCACTGATTCCACTGATGGAGGGATTGGAGGGATTGTGCGTCCCTGGAGTAATTTGGGCAGTTGTTGTTGCCATCCTGTACCTGTCCCGCAAGTGTGATGTTCGGATGTACTGATCCTGTGCAGGTGTTGTTACACGTGGTCTGCCACTGCAATAACGATCAGCTGTCCATCATGTCTCCCTGTAGCACTGGCTTAGGTGTCTCACAGTATGGACATTGCAATGTATTGCCCTGGCCACATCTGCAGTCCTCATGCCTCCTTGGAGCATGCCTAAGGCACGTTCACACAGATGAGCAGTGACCCTGGGGATCTTTCTTTTGGTGTTTTTCAGAGTCAGTAGAAAGGCCTCTTTAGTGTCCTAAGTTTTCATAACTGTGATCTTAATTGCCTACCGTCTGTAAGCTGTAAGTGTCTTAACGACCGTTCCACAGGTGCATTTTAATTTATTGTATATGGTTCATTGAACAAGCATGGGAAACAGTGTTTAAACCCTTTACAAAGAAGATTTGTGAAGTTATTTGGATTTTTACGAATTATCTTTGAATGACACGGTCCTGAAAAAAGGACATTTCTTTTTTTGTGCTGAGTTTATATGCTGTATTCTATACCATCTACTGCATCTTGCCTAGGCCACACGACCATCGTTCATCCATATATTTATATGTACATATTCTTATTCATCCCTTTACATTTGTGTGTATAAGGTAGTCGTTGTGAATTTGCTAGATTACTTGTTAGAATTACTGCACTGTCGGAACTAGAATCACAAGCATTTCGCTACACTCGCATTAACTGCTAACCATGTGTATGTGACAAAGATTGATTTGATTTATGTTTTAGTCAAACATTATATTGATTTGGGCTTCTTATTTTTAATTTGCAGTCTACAAATTATTTGTAATTATGTTCCGCACCCCCGGCCATCCTCTCAAGATAAAATCGTCCCTCGGCTGAATCTAGTTGATGATCCCTGCAATACAGTACCGTAGTCTACCTACTACCTACATTGTACCTTAGGACTGCAAGTCCATTGGGTGCCATTTCTAGTAGCATACTGTAGGCTTCGTGCAGCTACCACATCTCTCGTGTGAATGATCTGGTACTGGATTATAATACATTTACATATTTGTGTGGGGTGTGGCTATTTTTCGTTAGGGGAAATCCATTTTTATTATGTTCAAGGCAAGTAGAAGGTCTTCTCACAAGGTGTTTGGCCTACAAACTAATATGATGGTGGTCTCCGTTTTGCTCTATGACCCCACGGGACTCGGGAAATTCACAGGACTCGTGCCAACTTTTGTCTTTAGCATCCGAAACGTTTGAGCTACAAACTAATATGAACTCATTAAAGATTCAATGAAAACCCACATTCTCTATCTAAATAATGAGGCTCATTTGAATTTCCTGATGCGCAGGAAAATTCTCTGCAAATAAAAAGTGATCAAATTAAGATCTGATGTCTGTACCTGCATCTTCTGTTTGACACAGGACATCTATAACTATCAGCTAAAACCACATCTGGAAGCCAGTAGGCTATTATGTTATTAATCATGCTCCAGATGCAGAGAGGTGAATGGAACATTTGTTTAGTTTCCTTTTAAATCACGATTGATTATTCCTGTCTATATTAGAGGGGGTCATCTTTACATCCAGTCACACTCAATGGGAACCTGATGTAAAAACGGTGTTACATGAAGCTTAAAGGTCCAATGAGGCAGTTTTTTTGCCCTAAAAGGGCATTATCATCGTTTTCAAAGTTTTACAGTATTTTTCCACCTCATAGCATGGAAATATGTATAAAACACAGTCAAATTGACTGCACTGGGCCTTTAGCTCTTTAAAAAAACAACCCAAGCATAACTCCTCAGGGGAAAATATACTGTAAATATCCAAGAACAGTACATGTCTTCAATGAGAAACAGTGAGCTTCAGAGGCAGTTTAGCCATGGGTGCTAGCGATAGCCTAGCTGTTCTGTATATCACGTTACACGAAAGCTACATTACACATCTCAACCAGCGAGGGGGAATTCATTGAATTAAGGAGGGAAAAAAGTCTGGACCGTTTTTCTCATGTGTGTTCCCACATGTTGTTCTCGGTCACCCCACAGCCCTTTAAATACATCCATGTGTTTGAGGCAGGGAATAAATCACATCAAGTGACAGTTCAGATTCCCAGAGTTCCTCTTCGGCTCTTGGAAGTGTTAGAGGCTGAAGGCAGAGTCTCCAAAGAGGAGCACCAACTGACCCAAGACATGCAACCTGTTTGCAACAAAGCACTGAAGTAATACAGCAAAGTGTTATGCTTGTGGCAAATCCAATACAACACATTACTGAGTTCTACTCTCCATATCTGCAAGCATAGTGGTCATGTTATGGGTATGCTTGTAATCGTTAAGAACTGGAGAGTTTTTCAGGATAAAAAAAAGAACAGGCAAAACCCTAGAGGAAAACCTGGTTCGGTCTGCTTTCCACCAGGCACTGGGAGATGAATTCACCTTTCAGTAGGACAATAACCTAAAACACAAGGCCAAATCTACACTGGAGTTGCTTACCAAGAAGACAGTGAATGTTCTTAAGTGGCCGAGATACAGTTTTGACATAAATCTATTTGAAAATCTAGCTATGATTAACAATTTGACAGCTTGAAGAATTTTGAAAATAATAATGGGCATATTTTGCACAATCCAGGTGTAGAAAGCTCTTAGAGATTTACTCAGAAAGATGCACAACTGTAATCACTGCCAAAGGTGCTTCTACAAAGTATTGACTCAGGGGGGTGACTACTTTCGTCATTTAAATATTTCTGTATTTAATTTTCAATAAATGTGCTAATATTTCTAAAAACATGTTTTCACTTTGTCATTATGGGTTATTGTGTGGATGGGTGAGAGAAAAACATATGGAATACATTTTGAATTCAGACTAACAACAAATGTGAAAAAGTCAAGGGGTGTGAATACTTTCTGAAGGCACTGTAAACTGACAGTCAGGTCTGTAAATATTGGCACCCTTGACATAGATGAGCTAAAAAGACTGCATCAAATAATAATAAATAAATAAATAGCTCAGTATTTATTATTTATTTTATACTAATACAATTTATCAGAGGAAAAACATTTTGTTTAATTATGTCCACCCCTGTTTTCAGTACTCCAGCACCCTACCCTTGCTAGGATAATGACACTGAGCCTTTTTCTAAAATGTTTTATGGGATTGGAGAACACACTGGAAGGGATCTTAGACCATTCCTCTATACAGAATATTTCCAGATCCTTGATATCCTTCATCTGCGCTTATGGACTGCCCTCTTCAATTCAAGCCACAGGTTTTCAATTGGGTTCAAGTCCAAACAACGAGAGGCCTCAACCCCACTAGAGAAAAACTTACATTTGGGGAAACCAATCAACACGTCGCACAATTTCTGAGCGAATATTGTATCAACGGCCTCTTTTCCAGGCCAGTGTGGTCACAGCTTTCCCTGCGCTGTGAGTCACATGGGTCGTGTCAACCAGGGTAAGTGGAAACACCTTTGGGTGCAAGTATTGATAAAATAACCATCATATCAAAGTAAACTTGGATTGTATATGTTTTGTGTTCCTCCCCCCATGACTCTTGAAAGCATGCAGTTTATTAGGCTACAGATGAAGTAAGTTATGATGAACTTCACAGGGTGGTGAAAATGCATGGTGATGAGCTTGATGCTCCTTTACAATAAATAATGAGGGTCTTATTCTGGTGACATGATGATCGATGCTTGGCTCCCATTTGACAAATAAAAATCATCATACTCTTATCCATAATAGGCTCATCATGTAGGCTAGCCTGGAGCTGTTGGCTGGAGTGTGTGTGTGCCAATGCCTGAGTAGGAATATTTAGCTATTTAACACAACAATTCTTCCGGCAAAACCATCGGTAGAGTTGAAAATGCAATGGAAACATTCAACTTAGATGCATATTCTTATGCTTGACGCAATGTGGAGTGCCTGGCTACAGCCCTTAGCCATGGTATATTGGCCAAGTATCACAAACCCCCGAGGTGCCTTATTGCTATTATAAACTGTTTACCAATGTAATTAGAGCAGTAAACATAACTGCTTTGTCATACCATGGTATACGTTCTGATATACCACGACTGTCAGCCAATCCGCATTCAGGGCTCGAACCACCCAGTTTATGAAACACAACATGGCACAGGCATTATTAAACAATGTCCCTTACTCCTTTCCTTCACCTCCCTTCTCTACTTTCCCTTCATTCCTCCCTCTGTTTATGACTCTTGTGTTGGCCTGTGGCCGCCTGTAAAAAACACACAAAAACAACACTTAGCAGAGAAATGTGTGAACGGGGATAACAGAGATAATTGGTACATGAGGTGAAGAGAGAGAGAGAGGGAGGGAGACACAGAGAGAGATTGTGCGCATGTAGAGGTCAAGGCTGGAGCTTTGGCCTGAGGTGTATGGTCTCCAGACAGCAGTCTACCCTGGCCTATAGACAGACCTCCTGTATTTAGGCAGTTAACACAGGATTTTTTCTGAACACGTTTTTTTCGGGATCACATCAAAGGCAGAAGACAATAACATACTATAAAAAGAAAACAGTCTGGAAGGAACAACAGCTTGCATGGAATAACGTACAAAAATGATCAATTCAAGGTTGGACACCATTAGAACATTCACATAGAAAGAAGATGATGTAAACAGAGAGAATGTAACTTTCCAAATACGCTGTAATAGTAACGTATTTGATATAATGGTTCATTTCATTAACAGCACATTTGATGAATCAGTGTATGACTTTACATAGTCTCTCTCAATTTCCCTCTCCTCATACTGCCATATTGGCCCACTTCTCCTGTTGTTTTCACTGTGCTTTGCTGATAGGGTGCTGAGATAATTGTTTGGCTAATCTAGCCACACACACACACACACACACACACACACTCTGTCTGAACTCAAGACTGCCAGATATACCTGGAAGAAATATCTGGAATATTCTCAATCAATCAATGTGACAGATGAGTACTGGATTCCTAAATAATTGTATGGCAACTTGGGAAATTAGTGGGAATATGTGGTACTGCAGAGGTAGTGAACTGCAAAACGACAGCAGCCAAACATATGTAAAGCAAAGAATAACTCAAATGTGTTGCGACATAGTTTCCTTTCAGCAGTTGAAGCAGAAACAAACATAAAACTAAATGTGGTGGATTGAAAACAAAGTGAAGTTGATTCATTGAAAAGTAAAATGTTGGGAGATCCCTTTGACTGAATGTAGAATTAAATCACACTGCATATTGTCTGATATAGATGAAACGACTTGGGATAGATGCCAACCCCTTTGACCAGTGACCTTTCAGCACTGACCTTTGACCAGTGACCACAGGACAGCTTAAAGTGCATTATATTGAAAGAGGGGATAACCTCATGCCCCACCATCCACTACTCATCCAATGTCATCCATCGGTTTTCTCAAAGAGAATGAAATTAAAGAGAAATGTTGCACTGGGGGGACAATGGTTTCACCTGTCTGGAGCCAGGGTTAGGCTGGTGACCTGGGTCAAGTTTATGAGGAGTTTCAGGTGTTGCGGTCTAACCATAATAACCCTCCCCTTACCCTAACCGTTGGGGGTCACATACCATAATATGTTTGAAACCACAATGAGGTTGTAAAGTGTTACGTTCTGACCCATTGCAACAAGTTTGGGGTAGATGGAACATTTAGTGGGCACAATGGGACAAATATAAGATTTTTTACATCAGAGAGGGACTACCACTTACCGGCTGTGATAATCCATTTTTTTTTATCCAGGAGGTTAAAAAAAATGTGGTAACAGATTATTTTAGATGTCCTTATTCATGCATCCATAAAGTCTTTAAAACAGCTATATAACACATTACAACATTTGTCATAAGCTGTCATAAGAATGTTTACATCGTTATGAGCAACGGCATAAGATGTTCTAAAACTAGTTGTAATGGGTTTTATTTTTATTTATTTTACCTTTATTTAACCAGGTAGGCAAGTTGAGAACAAGTTCTCATTTACAACTGCGACCTGGCCAAGATAAAGCAAAGCAGTTCGACACATACAATGACACAGAGTTACCCATGGAGTAAAACAAACATACAGTCAATAATACTGTATAAACAAGTCTATATACACGATGTGAGCAAATGAGGTGAGATAAGGGAGGTAAAGGCAAAAAAAGGCCATGGTGGCAAAGTAAATACAATATAGCAAGTAAAACACTGGAATGGTAGATTTGCAATGGAAGAATGTGCAAATTAGAAATAAAAATAATGGGGTGCAAAGGAGCAAAATAAATAAATTAATTAAATGCAGTAGGGAGTTGTTTGGGCTAAATTATAAGTGGGCTATGTACAGGTGCAGTAATATGTGAGCTGCTCTGACAGCTGGTGCTTAAAGCTAGTGAGACAAATAAGTGTTTCAATGTTTCAGAGATTTTTGTAGTTCGTTCCAGTCATTGGCAGCAGAGAACTGGAAGGAGAGGCGGCCAAAGAAAGAATTGGTTTTGGGGGTGACTAGAGAGACAGAGTCAAAAGCCTTGGCCAGATCAATGAATACGGCTGCACAGTAATGTTTCTTATCGATGGTGGTTAAGATATCGTTTAGGACCTTGAGCACCCATGACCAGCACTGAAACCAGATTGCATAGCAGAGAAGGTATGGTGAGATTCGAAATGGTCGGTAATCTGTTTGTTGACTAGGCTTTCGAAGACCTTAGAAAGGCATGGTAGGATAGATATAGGTCTGTAGCAGTTTGGGTCAAGAGTGTCCCCCCCTTTGAAGAGGGTGATGACCGCAGCTGCTTTCCAATCTTTGGGAATATCAGACGACACGAAAGAGAGGTTGAACAGGCTAGTAATACGGGTGGCAACAATTTCGGCAGATAATTTTAGAAAGAAAGGGTCCAGATTGTCTAGCCCGGCTGATTTGTAGGGGGTCCAGATTTTGCAGCACTTTCAGAACATCAGCTGAACGGATTTGGGAGAAGGAGAAATGGGGAAGGCTTGGGCGAGTTGCTGTGGGGGGTGCAGTGCTGTTGACCAGGGTAGGGGTAGCCAGGTGGAAAGGATGGCCAGCAGTAGAAAAATGCTTATTGAAATTCTCAATTATAGTGGATTTAACAGTGGTGACAGTGTTTCCGATCTTCAGTGCAGTGGGCAGCTGGGAGGAGGTGTTCTTATTCTCCATGGACTTTACAGTGTCCCAGAACGTTTTTGAGTTAGTGTTGCAGGAAGCAAATTTCTGCTTGAAAAAGCTAGCCTTGGCTTTTCTAACTGCCTGTGTATAATGGTTTCTAGCTTCCCTGAACAGCTGCATATCACGGGGGCTGTTCGATGCTAATGCAGAACGCCATAGGATGTTTTTGTGTTGGTTAAGGGCAGTCAGGTCTGGGGAGAACCAAGGGCTATATCTGTTCCTGGTTCTAAATTTCTTGAATGGGGCATGTTTATTTAAGATGGTTAGGAAGGCATTTAAAAAAAATATCCAGGCATCCTCTACTGAAGGGATGAGATCAATATCCTTCCAGGATACCCCGGCCAGGTCAATTAGAAAGGCCTGCTCGCTGAAGTGTTTCAGGGAGCGTTTGACAGTGATGAGTGGAGGTCGTTTGACCGCTGACCCATTACAGATGCAGGCAATGAGGCAGTGATCGCTGAGATCTTGGTTGAAGACAGCAGAGGTGTATTTAGAGGGCAAGTTGGTTAGGATGATATCTATGAGGGTGCCCATGTTTAAGGCTTTGGGGTGGTACCTGGTAGGTTCAGTGATAATTTGTGTGGGATTGAGGGCATCAAGTTTAGATTGTAGGATGGCTGGGGTGTTAAGCATGTTCCAGTTTAGGTCGCCTAGCAGCACGAGCTCTGAAGATAGATGGGGGGCAATCAGTTCACATATGGTGTCCAGAGCACAGCTGGGGGAAGAGGGTGGTCTATAGCAGGCGGCAACGGTGAGAGACTTGTTTTTAGAGAGGTGGATTTTTAAAAGTAGAAGTTCAAATTGTTTGGGTACAGACCTGGATAGTAGGACAGAACTCTGCAGGCTATCTTTGCAGTAGATTGCAACACCACCCCCTTTGGCAGTTCTATCTTGTCTGAAAATGTTGTAGTTTGGGATTAAAATTTCAGAATTTTTGGTGGTCTTCCTAAACCAGGATTCAGACACAGCTAGAACATCCGGGTTGGCTGAGTGTGCTAAAGCAGTGAATAGAACAAACTTAGGGAGGAGGCTTCGAATGTTAACATGCAATGAAACCAAGGCTATTACTGTATTATAGACGACTGTTCATCCTGCTGTTCATATGCTTTAATGTCCACTGTTAATAACTGCTATTACACAGTCCGCATGACAACTTATGTCATATGTTATTACATGT
The DNA here is from genome assembly GCF_018296145.1 of Oncorhynchus tshawytscha. Lineage (NCBI taxonomy): Eukaryota > Metazoa > Chordata > Actinopteri > Salmoniformes > Salmonidae > Oncorhynchus > Oncorhynchus tshawytscha. The sequence continues at coordinate 55,364,544 of NC_056435.1, forward strand.
TACATAAGTGTCTACATACGCGATTTTTTAACAGTGCGTAATGTAATTTCCCGAACTTGTGTCACATTATTACAGTGCATGGAATGATGGGCGTCATAAACATATCATATGCCGTTACAGAGTGCGCAGACACACCTTAAGTGAAGTTGCATTCATTTGGTGTTATAAAACAGTTATGAATGTGCTTAATACCACAGAGAGTTGAGAGTTTCACAAAACCATTCAGGATCTCCAAGACAAAAATCGGGAAAAAATTGGAGCACAGGTGTATTAGGGAAATGAATTAAACTGCAGAGTTGTACAAATTGAACCACGTCCAGATGTAAAAAAATACACATTATTAACAACTCCCAAAAAAAAAAAAAATGTTTGGCTGCTAAATTAAAGCAAATATAATTTTTCAACAAAATCACAATATAATTTGTTGAAAGCTGTGATAAAAGGAAGATGTGCAGTCTACAGTAACAATGATAGCTATATTATGATTTTTTTTCTAGTTAGTAACTTAGCTAGCTAGCTAGATAGTTGATGTTGGCATTTTGTCAACCCAACGGTGGCTAGCTAGCTACTTCACAGATAGAACAAGGAGCCAGACATTTCACCGGGTGCATACATTAGAAGCATCAAGTTAAAATATGGTGAGGAGAAGAAGCCCAGTGGTGGGCAGTGGGAGAGCAAGGAGCGAGTTGGAACGAGATTCTGCTGTTTTTCACTTTGAAGAAAAGCCAAATCTCAATACAGTTTCCTGTTCCAAAACTAGAATCTGTTATTAACAGGGTGCACTAAGTTTTGTAGATGTGACCCTTTGCCGAAGTTGTAAAAATGGCATTGTTTACCAGGAGCACAATGATGAATTGAGTTATTGCACACACGTACTTCACAGACAAGGTGTTCCCTAACGGAAATATAAAAATACATGCTAGAATGTGCCAAAAGGATCTGGTTAGCTTGTGTTTGGCTCTGCCCACCTCCTTGTTTGTTCTGCCCAGGCCGCAGTGTCCAGTCGTAGCGCAAAGTCACAAGCTCCTGGTCAGCTACCTCGTAGCAACCTAGCAGTACCAAAAGCCCTGGTCTGCACTAGAAAGCCTATGTAAATTACGATCACCAGAACAACCTAACAAAACTAATCTAGATGGCCGTTTTGGCCTCTAAAATTAGTTTATTATGGTCAAGTACAATCCCCACGGTGAATTATTTTAAAGTTAGCTACGAATCCTGTTTTGTGTGACTTGTGTTAAAGGCTAGAGGTGTCATTACAGACCCTGGTTCGTTCCCAGGCTGTGTCACAACTGGCCGTGATCAGGAGACCCATTGGGCGGTGCACAATTGGCCCAGTTTCGTTTGGGTTAGGGGAGAGCTTGACGTCATTGTAAATGAGAATTTGTTCTTAACTGACTTGCCTAGTTAAATTAAATAAAAACCCAGAACCAGATTCACATACTCATGTCAGCTTTCAGAGACCACATTCCATCTGCATTCTTACCAACAACTCAACAATGCTCCTTTGGTTCAAAAGCAAAAATGATCCTAGATGTGACCCCTTGGGAACCTTACGTCTTATCTGAGGGGCAATTTAAACAAAACAAAAAAAACTACACAGTCACACATGGCAAGCACACACATTTGGAGTTGTTACCAAAAAACACTGGATATCCAGCATGGTAAATATCCCCACAGGGTAGTTGTGTCTGAGAGGGTGGACATCCGGAGGTGTGTGTGTGTGTGTGTGTGTGTGTGTCTCCAGCTGTACTAGACCTAGACAGGCCAGGGGACAAGGAGAGAGAAAGAGGAGGACCCCAGAAGCAGGCAAACATTGGACTAACAACCCCGTTAAAAACCTGTAAAATATAGAGTAATGACCATAAAGATGTGGGTTTACTACCAGTCACCATGACTGAGTAGGACCATACAGAATTCATTATTACTCCTAAATGATTATCTTTATCACAACTGACTATCTTCAGGGATGTACAAAACATTAGGACCACCTGCTCGGTCCATGATACAGTCTGACCAGGTGAATGCAGATGAAAGCTATGATCCCTTATTGATGTCACCTGTTAAATCCACTTCAATCAGTATAGATGAAGGGGAGCATACAGGTTAAAGAACAATTTATTATTTTTTATTAATATTTGACCATGCTGGTCATTTATGAACATTTGAACATCTTGGCCATGTTCTGTTATAATCTCCACCCGGCACAGCCAGAAGACGACTGGCCACCCCACATAGCCTGGTTCCTCTCTAGGTTTCTTCCTAGGTTCCTGCCTTTCTAGGGAGTTTTTCCTAGCCACCGTGCTTCTACACCTGCATTGCTTGCTGTTTGGGGTTTTAGGCTGGGTTTCTGTACAGCACTTTGAGATATCAGCTGATGTACGAAGGGCTATGTAAATAGATTTCATTTGATTTTCAAGCCTTGAGACAATTGAGACATGGATTGTGTATGTGTGCCATTATTCAGAGGGTGAATGGGCAAGACAAAAGATTTAAGTGCCTGTGAAAGGGATATAGTTGTAGGTGCCAGGCACACCAGTTTGTGTCGAGAACTAAAACGCAGCTGGGTTTTTCATGCTCAACAGTTTCCTGTGTGTATCAAGAATGGTCCACCACCCAAAGGACATCCAGCCAACTTGGCACAACTGTGCGAAGCATTAGAGTCAACGTCGGCAAGCATCTCTGTGGAACGCTTTCAACACCTTGTAGAGTCCACAACAAATGATGGCTGTTCTGAGGGCAAAAGGGGGTGTAAGGCAATATTAGGAAGGTGTTCCTAATGTTTTGTACAGTCAGTGTATAACCGTTAACCCTTCTGCTGTGTTCCAGTTGAATTGGACCAATTTACAAGTTCTCTCTCTCTGAAAAATGTAGTTAATTTAATCTGATTGTCATAAGGTTCCATGGCTTTGTCCACACAGGGCATCTGAACACACAAAATACATTTTGATGATTTTCATAAAATGTTCGGTGTTTTGTTTAACTTTTGTACACCTGTGGTGTTCCCGGTCAAAAATAACCTCTCATTAGAAATTAATGGGTGAGACTACAATTAGTGTATAAAATTGAGTTCAGGCACATGCCCATGACACTGGTGAGGAGAGAGTTCTTGTTAAACTTTAACACAAAGTAGTCTGTGATAAATAGCACAATATGTTTAATCTGAGTATTTTTTATATTCAAAATCATCCATATATTATTATCCTTTTTCTCAAAACAAGTTGTATGAGCTCAGGTCAATGAGGCCTACAGGCCAGAAAAGGCAAAGAAGTTCAAAACTGGTAATGTTTACAAGAACATAAGTTGATAAAAAGATCTAACACAACATTAGGTGATAATATATGTATTATTATGGATTTATAAATCATCTATAATGGGGGCGGTCATTTTGTACCGGGAACACAGAATTAATTAACAGGAAATGAACACAACAGGAGGGTTAACACACACAGGTAGTTCCGTGTGTAGCCTGAGGATGCCACTGCTGTGTGTGGTTGTGGCCCGGTCCCTGGTGCTCCTTAGTCCCTGCCTCAGTGTGTGTGCTTCACAGGGGGTACGGGAGCCTGACAAACAGACCTATGACCTGGAAGACTTTGAGCTGAATGGAGAAACAGACCGGGAGAAGCTGGACCTCAATGGAGAAAACTATGACTATGAAGACCTAGACAAAGAGGTGAAGAAAATGGGAGTGATAAGCTCGGTCACACACACACACACACACACACACACACCAGGGGAGGCTGGTGAAAGGAGCTAAAGAAGGAGGAACTCATTGTAATGGCTAGTATGGAATACGTGGAGTTGTATCAAACACCTCAAACATATGGAAGCCAAGTGTTTGTTCAATTTTTTTCCATTCCACCCATTACAATGAGCCTGTCCTTCTATTGCTCTTCCCACCAGCCTCCTCTGACACACACACACACACACACACACACACACGTATGCACACAGACACACACAGGTTTGGGGAGTAATAGATTACAAACACACACTATTGACCGCAAAACCTAATTTCCCCCTTCAGAGACCAATAATATGACCAAAATAATAACTGTCAATATACTCTATGTTCACCTCAGCCCCTGGTCTGTGTGATACAGTAGTTTTTTTTTTTTACTTATATATTTTGACAGGGAAGTCATACTGAGACTTGGGTTTCTTTTATAGATGAGACGTGCATAAATAAACACATACAATATTACTAATTAAGAAAAACACATTTATCAACATAGTAGTCTCTGATCACTCTGAATTGACCATGGGGGACCAGAACATCTCATTTCAGAGAGCTCTTGAAGTTGTTCCACATAAAGGGCCCAAAAAAACTAAAAGCAGCTTTACCCAACTCTGTGGAGACCGAAGGGGCCTCCAGTGTTATCCAAGCCTGAGACTGGGTTTCTTCATTTGTAAGTATAAATTGGATTAGTGATGGTAGATACATAGGATCTTTCTGCATGAGTGCTTTGTAGATTAACACAGAGGATACAGCCTCTCTGGATTGAAGAGACAATGGTGTAAAGTACTTAAGTAAAAAATACTATAAAGTACTACTTAAGTAGTTTTGGGGGGTATCTGTACCTTACTTAACGGTTTAAATTTTAGCCAACTTTTACTTCACAAAATTCCTAAAGAAAATAATGTACTTTTTACTCAATACATTTTCCCTGACACCGAAAAGTACTTGTTACATTTTGAAAGGAAAATGGTCCAATTCACACATCAAGAGAACATCCCTGGTCATCCCTACTGCCTCTGATCTGGCAGACTCATTAAACACAAATGCTTTGTTTGTAAATTAGGTCTGAGTGTTGGAGTGTGCCCCTGGCTATCTGTCATTAAAAAAAGAAAAGCAAATTATGCCGTCTGGTTTGCTAAAGATAAGGAATTTGAAATTACTTTTGATATTTAAGTACATTTTAGCAACTCCATTTACTTTTGATACTTAAGTATATTCAAAACCAAATACTTTTACTCAAGTAATATTTTACTGGGTGACTTTCACTTGAGACATTTTCTATTAAGGTACCTTTACTTTTACTGAAGTATGACAGTTGAGTACTTTTTCCAGCACTGAATAGAGATAGAGTTCCCTCTGGTGGCCTTTGTTGAGGTTTTCTCCTCCATCTGGCCTGAGCAGCAAATGAGCCAGCTGGAGTTCCTGTATCAAATCAAATCCAATTTTATTGGTCACATACACGTGTTTAGCAGATGTTATTGCTGGTGTAGCGAAATGCTTGTTAATAATTTCTGGGCTAATAATGTAAGAACTAATTAATAAAAAAGTAAATACTGCAAAGTTTCTTAAGAGCTAGAAGCAAGGCAGCCCTCTCTGTCGACGCCATAACAAGTTTTGTAATTAATTGTAATAATTAACAGTTACACTATAATAACAACATGTAACTGGTGGTAATTATATGTAATTACAGAGGTGTGACAATGAATGCTTTTTACTATTCTTGTTACAAATGTAAAACATTCCGATACAATCCAAAGCACCATAATTCCAGCTGACAAACCACGTGATAAGTGTTAGCCAATTGAAAAGTTTATAACTCATTGACACTACATTGTACTTATGCAGATATTACACTTACTCTGTGGTATACTAGTGTGTTTATTCTCCCACTTGGATGGCACATCCAGAAGCAATAAAATGAGGGACAGGTTGTCAGGATGGATAATGTACTATATAAGTACACATTCATTACAAGTACCCCTCAAGATAAAATAAAGTGTAACTGGCTAAATCTGGTGTAACCCCTGGTAATTACATTTTACTTATGCAGATATTATATATACTCAGTGGTGTACTCGTAGGTTTATCCTCTCACTTGGATGGCAAGGAGGTTCAGGATGTCATAATGTGTAACCTACACATGAATTAATCATACATATATTTTAAATTATAATCTGGAATTACACCCACATGGTAGAACACAGTCCGTGAGACTGTCCTATATCTGATCTGTTTCTGTCAGGTCAACCAAGTTAACCCAGATGGTACGCTTTTTGGGGGCAAGAGCTAGCAACAACATTGAGTGGAGATTGTGAAGAATGCACATTCACAGGAAGGTAATTAGAGCCTATTGAGCTTTCAACCTTTGTAATCTTGGACACCTAGTGCATTTGTCCACAAGAGATTACAATCTTGAGATAGTTTTTACTAAATTGAATGCAGCTGGGAAGAAACTAAACACTAAATTGGTGAATGTAGTGGAAACTTGCCAATTTGTAACAAGCATGGTAACACACATTTGCTCTGTAATTACAGGCTTTAATTACCACCAGTTAGATACATGGTGTTAATACAGTGTAACTATGACTTTTACAATTAATTACAATACTTGCTAGAGTGTAATTATGCTGTAATAATTACCCCTTAAAATAAATCTTTACTGAAAATAATAATAAAAAGAAAATAGTAACACAAAAGGAATAAAATACACAAGAATGGAGCCGATGGAGAAGGGCGACATCTTACCAACCAAACTTTACTATTTAGTGACTTTTATAGTGTTTATTTTTTTGTACAGAATGTTCATACTATTATCACATATGACCGCCAAGCACTTCAGGACTTCAGTTCAACAGTTATTAAACTGGATTTCAACTTCAAATACGACTTCAACACAGTTGTTCATACCAGATCCCATTCCTTTGTTCCATGGGCTACCAAAATGCCGCAGGCATAGACACAGGACACAAGGAGGAGTCCTGGTGAAATGAAGATGAAGAGAAAACCAAAAGACTCTGAAGTGCTTGTTGGTGGCAGGGAAGCCAGTCTCCAGATCTCAACCCCATAGAAAATCTTTGGAGGGAGTTGAAAGTCCGTGTTGCCCAGCAACATCCCCAAAACATCACTGCTCTAGATGAGATCTGCATGGAGGAATGGGCCAAAATACCAGCAAGTGTGTGAAAACCTTGAAGACTTACAGAAAAGTTTTGACCTCTGTCATTGCCAACAAAGGGTATATAACAAAGTATTGAGATAAACTTTTGTTATTGACCAAATACTTATTTTCCACCATAATTTGCAAATAAATTCATTAACAATCCTACAATGTGATTTTCTGGATTATTTTCTCTCATTTTGTCTGTCATAGTTGAAGTGTACCTATGAGGAAAATTACAGGCCTCTCATCTTTTTAAGTGGGAGAACTTGCACAATTGGTGGCTGACTAAACACTTTTTTGCGAATTGGATTGATCCCCTCTACCACACGGAACCCACTAATCCTACCGACGGAAACGCACGAGGTGGCTAAAAACAGACCTACATCCTATGCTAGCTTGCTACCGATGGCCCGGCTAGCTGTCTGAATCATCGTGACCCCAACCAACCCCACTACTCACTGGACCCTTTTGATCACTCGACTAAGCATGCCTCTCGTTAATGTCAATATGCCTTGTCCATTGCTGTTCTGGTTAGTGTTTGTCTTATTTCACTGTAGAGCCTCTAGTCCTGCTCACTATACCTTATCCAACCTATTAGTTCCACCACCCACACATGCGATGACATCTCCTGGTTTCAATTATGTTTCTAGAGACAATATCTCTCTCATCATCACTCAAAACCTAGGTTAACCTCCACTGTATTCACAGACGTATTCCAGACGTTCTAGACAACCAATTCTCATTGCTTTTAGCCGTACCCTTATCCTACTCCTCCTCTTTTCCTCTGGTGATGTAGAGGTGAATCCAGGCCCTGCAGTGCCTAGCTCCACTCCTATTCCCCAGGCGCTCTTTTGATGACTTCTGTAACCGTAATAGCCTTGGTTTTATGCATGTTAACATTAGAAGCCTCCTCCCTAAGTTTGTGCTAAAGCAGTGAATAAAACACTCTGCCAACCCGGATGTTCTAGCTGTCTCTGAATCCTGGCTTAGGAAGACCACCAAAAATTCTGAAATTTTCATCCCTAACTACAACATTTTCAGACAAGATAGAACTGCCAAAGGGGGCGGTGTTGCAATCTACTGCAAAGATAGCCTGCAGAGTTCTATCCTACTATCCAGGTCTGTACCCAAACAATTTGAACTTCTACTTTTAAAAATCCATCTCTCTAAAAACATGTCTCTCAACGTTGCTGCCTGCTATAGACCACCCTCTGCCCCCAGCTGTGCTCTGGACACCATATGTGAACTGATTCCCCCCCATCTATCTTCAGAGCTCTTGCTGCTAGGTGACCTAAACTGGAATATGCTTAACACCCCAGCTATACTACAATCTAAGCTTGATGCCCTCAATCTCACACAAATGATCAATGAACCTACCAGGTACCTCCCCAAAGCCGTAAACACGAGCACCCTCATAGATATCATCCTAACCAACTTGCCCTCTAAATACACCTCTGCTGTCTTCAACCAAGATCTCAGCGATCACTGCCTCATTGCCTGCATCCGTAATGGGTCAGCGGTCAAACGACCTCCACTCATCACTGTCAAATGCTCCCTGAAACACTTCAGCGAGCAGGCCTTTCTAATCGACCTGGCCGGTGTATCCTGGAAGGATATTGATCTCATCCCATCAGTAGAGGATGCCTGGTTATTGTTTTTAAATGCCTTCCTAACCATCTTAAATAAACATGCCCCATTCAAGAAATTTAGAACCAGGAACAGATATAGCCCTTGGTTCTCCCCAGACCTGACTGCCCTTAACCAACACAAAAACATCCTATGGCGTTCTGCATTAGCATCGAACAGCCCCCGTGATATGCAGCTTTTCAGGGAAGCTAGAAACCATTATACACAGGCAGTAAGAAAAGCCAAGGCTAGTCTTTTCAAGCAGAAATTTGCTTCCTGCAACACTAACTCAAAAAGGTTCTGGGTCACTGTAAAGTCCATGGAGAATAAGAACACCTTCTCCCAGCTGCCCACTGCACTGAAGATAGGAAACACTGTCACCACTGATAAATCCACTATAATTGAGAATTTCAATAAGCATTTTTCTCCGGCTGGCCATCCTTTCCACCTGGCTACCCCTACCCCGGTCAACAGCACTGCACCCCCCACAGCAACTCGCCCAAGCCTTCCCCATTTCTCCTTCTACCAAATCTAGTCAGCTGATGTTCTGAAAGAGCTGCAAAATCTGGACCCCTACAAATCAGACGGGCTAGACAATCTGGACCCTTTCTTTCTCAAATTATCTGCCGAAATTGTTGCCACCCCCATTACTAGCCTGTTCAACCTCTTTTGTATCGTCTGAGATTCCCAAAGATTGGAAAGCAGCTGCGGTCATCCCCCTCTTCAAAGGTCAAGGTCTTAACCGCCATCGATAAGAAACATTACTGTGCAGCCGTATTCATTGATCTGGCCAAGGCTTTCGACTCTGTCAATCAACACATCCTCATCGGCAGACTCGACAGCCTTGGTTTCTCAAATGATTGCCTCGCCTGGTTCACCAACTACTTCTCTGATAGAGTTCAGTGTGTCAAATCGGAGGGTCTGCTGTCCGGATCTCTGGCTGTCTCTATGGGGGTGCCACAGGGTTCAATTCTTGGACCGACTCTCTTCTCTATATACATCAATGATGTCGCTCTTGCTGCTGGTGAGTCTCTGATCCACCTCTACGCAGACATCATTCTGTATACTTCTGGCCCTTCTTTAGACACTGTTAACAACCCTCCAGGCAAGCTTCAATGCCATACAACTCTCCTTTCATGGCCTCCAATTGCTCTTAAAATACAAGTCAAATTAAATGCATGCTCTTCAACCGATCGCTGCATGCACCTGTCCGACTGTCCAACATCACTACTCTGGATGGCTCTGACTTAGAATACGTGGACAACTACAAATACCTAGGTGTCTGGTCCAGACCCACATCAAACATCTCCAATCCAAAGTTAAATCTAGAATTGGCTTCCTATTTCGCAACAAAGCATCCTTCACACATGCTGCCAAACATACCCTTGTAAAACTGACCATCCTACCAATCCTCGACTTCGGCGATGTCATTTACAAAATAGCCTCCAATACCGTACTCAATAAATTGGATGCAGTCTATCACAGTGCCATCCGTTTTGTCACCAAAGCCCCATATACTACTCACCATTGTGACCTGTACGCTCTCGTTGGCTGGCTCTCGCTTCATACTCGTCGCCAAACCCACTGGCTCCATGTCATCTACAAGACCCTGCTAGGTAAAAACCCCCCCTTATCTCAGCTCGCTGGTCACCATAGCATCACCCACCTGTAGCATGTGCTCCAGCAGGTATATCTCTGGTCACCCCCAAAACCAATTATTTATTTGGCCGCATCTCCTTCCAGTTCTCTGCTGCCAATGACTGGAACGAAGTACAAACATCTCTGAAACTGGAAACACATATCTCCCTCACTAGCTTTAAGCACCAGCTGTCAGAGCAGCTCACAGATTACTGCACCTGTATATAGCCCACCTATAATTTAGCTCAAACAACTACCTCTTTCCCTACTGTATTTATTTTCTTTCTTTTGCTCCTTTGCACCCCATTATTTTTATTTCTACTTTGCACATTCTTCCACTGCAAATCTACCATTCCAGTGTTTTACTTGCTATATTGTATTTACTTTGCCACCATGGCCTTTTTTTGCCTTTACCTCCCTTATCTCACCTCATTTGCTCACATCGTATATAGACTTGTTTATACTGTATTATTGACTGTATGTTTTGATTATTCCATGTGTAACTCTGTGTCGTTGTGTGTCGAACTGCTTTGCTTTATTTTGGCCGGATCGCAATTGTAAATGAGAACTTGTTCTCAACTTGCCTACCTGGATAAATAAAAGGTGAATAATAATAATAATAATAATAATAAATGAGAGATTGACATGCATGTCATTAATGTTAACTCCCTGTGTACTTTTAAGGGCCAGCCGTGTTGCTCTGATCCAAGCCATCTACAATTTTCCCAAGTCCCTCTTTGTGGCACCTGACCACACGACTGAACACTAGTCCAGGTGTGACAAAACCAGAGACAGTAGGACCTGCCTTGTTGATAGTGTTGTTTAGAATGCAGAGCAGCACCTTATTATGGACAGACTTCTCCCCATCTTAGCTACTGTTGTATTAACATGTTTTGACCATGACAGTTTACAATACAGGGTTACTCCAAGCAGTTTAGTTACCTGAACCTCCTCAATGTCCACATTATTCATTACGATATGTAGTTGAGGTTTAGGGTTTAGTAAATTATTTGTCCCCAATACAATGCCTTTATAAACATGTAGGGCTAACTTATTCCTTCCTTAACAATTTCGAAACTAACTGCAGCTCTTTGTTAAGTGTTGCAGTCATTCCTGTCGCTGTAGTAGCTGACGTATATAGTGTTGAGTCATCCGCATACATAGACACACTGGCCAGTGACAGGTTGTCCGTAAAGATTGAAAAAAGCAAGGGGCCTAAACAGCTACCCTGGGGAATTCCTGCTTCTACCTGGATTATGTTCTATTAAAGAACACCCTCTGTGTTCTGTTAGACAAGTAACTGTTTATCCACATTATAGCAGGGGGTGTAAAGCCATAACACATACGTTTTTCCAGCAGCAGACCATGATTGATAATGTCAAACAAGACAGCTCCCACAATCATTTTATCATAGATTTCTTTCAGCCAATCAACAGTAATTTGTGTAAGTACCATGATTGTTTAGTCTCCTGTCCTATATGCATGCTGGAAGTCTGTTGTCAATTTGTTTACTGTGAAATAGCATTGTATCGGGTCAAACACTAGACTATACAGTATATGTATAGACACACACTACATTAACCCCAAACCAAAACACATTCACTAAATATACACACACTACACATTTTCTGCTGCTACTCTTTTCTTTATTTTACTCTTAATAATAATAATAATTATAATAAATAATAATTATAATATATACAGCACCTTCAGTGCCTTGACTTTTCCACATTTTATTGTGTTACACCCTGAATTTAAAACAAATTACATTTAGATGTGTTACTGGCCAACACACAATATCCCATAACGTCAAAGTGAAATTGTGTTTGACATTTTTACAAATTAATAAAAAATGAAAACCTGAAATGTCTTGAGTCAATAAGTATTCAATACCTTTGTTATGGCAAGCCTAAATAAGTTCAGGAGTAAACATTTGCATACCAAGTCACATAATAAGTTGCATGGACTCACTCTGTGTGCAAGTATAGTGTTTAACATGATTTTAGAATGACTACCTCATCTCTGTACCCCACACATACAATTATCTGTGAGGTCCCTCAATCGAGCAGTGAATTTCAAGCACAGATTCAATCACAAAGACCAGGGAGGTTTTCCAATGCCTCACAAAGATGGTCAGCCACGTATTGGTAGATGGGTCAAAATAAAAAAGCAGACATTGAATATCCCTTTAAGTATTTTGAAGTTATAATTACCCTTTGGATGGTGTATCAATACACCCAGTCATTGCAACGATGCATGTGTCATTTCTAACACAGTTGCCAGAGAGGAAGGAAAATGCTTAGAAATTTCACCATGATGCCAATGGTGACTTTAAAGCAGTTACATAGTTTAATGGCTGTGATAGGAGAAAACTGAGATTGGCACAACAACATTGGCGTTACTCCACAATACTAACCTAATTGACAGAATGAAAAAAGGGAAGCCTGTACAGAATTGTTTTCTTCCAAAACATGCATCCTGTTTGCAATATAGCAATAAAGTAATACTGTAAAGAATGTGGCAAAGCAATTAACTTTTTGTCCTGAATACAAAGTGTTATGTTTGAGGCAAATCAAATACAACACATTACTGAGTACCTCTCTCTCAAGTATAGTGGTGACTGTATCATGTGATGGGTATGCTTGTAATCATTAAGGACTGGGGCGTTTTTTTAGTAATAAAAATAAACGAAATTGAGCTAAGAACAAGCAAAATCCCAGAGGAAAATGTGGTTATCTGCTTATCAATAGACAATGGGAGATGAATTCACCTTTCAGCAGGACAATAACCTAAAACACAAGGCCAAATATACACTGGAGCGTCTTACCAAGACGACATTGAATGTTCCTGAGTGGTCTAGTTACAGTTTTTACTTAAATTGGCATTCAAATCTATGGAAAGACTTGAACATGTCTGTCTAGCACTGATCAACAACCAACTTGACAAAGCTTGAATAATTGTTCTAAGAATAATGTGCAATTTCTGTACAATCCAGGTGTGCAAAGCTCTTAGACTTACCCAGAGACCCACAGCTGTAATCTCTGCCAAATGTGATTCTGTTATGTATTGACTCAGGGGTGTGAATACCTATGTAAATTAGATATTTCTGTAATTTAAAAAAAAATTATGTGCAGAAATTTCTAATAGCATGTTTTAATGTTTTCATTATGGGGTATTGTGTATAGATGGGAGAGGTAATAATCACTTTAATCCATTCTGAATTCAGGCTGTAACACATCAAAATGTGGAATAAGTCAAGGGGTATGAATACTATCATGATGCCTAGTCACTTTATCCTGCCTTCATGTACATATCAACCTCAAATACCTCGCACCTCTGCACATTGATTTGGTACTGGTACTCCCTGTATATAGCTCATTCTTGTGTATTTTATTTTATTCCTATTGTGTTACTACTATTATTTGTATTATTATTATTATTAAACTCTGCATTGTTGAGAAGGGCTTGTAAGTTAGCATTTCAAGGTAAAGTCTACACCAGTTGAATTTGGTGCATGTGACAAATACAATTTGATTAGATTTTTATACAGGGAGTACCAGTACCAGATCAATGTGCAGGATTACAAGGTATTTGAGGTAAATATGTACATGAAGGCAGGGTAAAGTGACTAGGCATCAGGATAGGTGATAACAAGAGTAAAATAGAGAACAGAGTAGCAGCAGCATATGATGAGTGATTTGGCCTTATTTCTTTTATAGCATGTTGAATGACTGTCATTCATATTCCATTCACCAAGTTCAATGTAACATTGATAGGTTTAGGCTACTACGCAATACTAAAAAATGCCCCTGTACCCATTATGAGGTTGCTACAACCTATTCTATGAAGGAAAGTTTACAACTTAAGTGCGCAGGTCGAGATTAAAATGTTTTGAGTAATAAAGGTGACAGACTGACACAATACTGCCTTGCAAACTCGTGCCTGTGTCTAGCTGATCTAGGGGTGCAATCGTTAGTCCAACAGTTGTAAAGGAGAGTTTCTATCAGACAAATTCTGGTGTGTTTATACCCGTTCATTCCGTTTGCTTCGGTTTATTTTCAACACTATCGGTGGAATGAATACACCCCTGAGCACACGCAAACAGAGTTTACTTTCATAACAGCCACATACAAACAGAATGAACATTTTCCTCTGTGTTGTATAACTCCTTCTCGCGTCTACGCGCTCTTCTCCTCTCACATTTACCTTTCACTTCAGTGCACAACACGCCGGCTGTTTGTGACCAGGCAAAAACAACTTTACAAGCCAAACCTTCATATCATAACCCCTAACCGATACATACACAGCCTACATCGTTGTCACCGTATTAGCTAACAACGTTAGCAAATACTAGAACTAACATGTTAGTAAAACCTCTACAATCCTGCAGTACACTGTACAGTCAGCAAGCATTTCAGCATTTACACAGGTGGGCCCTGGTGGCAAACAATTGAAAAAAACAAAATCTTACCTTGACTTGGAAGAGTTCCAGTGTTGGATAGCCAGCTAGCTAACATAGCATTCCTCCTTGTTTGAACCAGGTGTTTGTGTAGGCTAAACAAGCTAACTTCATTCGCTTCATTCGCTAGCTAAGTTGTATTTCTCTCTTGTTTCTCCTTCATTTTTAAAGAAATGAATTTGTCCAAAACTGTTCAAGAATTGTATCTCTCTCTCTTTGAGTCAAACACTCCCCACATTTTAAGCACTGCAGTGCTAGCTAGCTCTAGCTTTCAGTAGTAGATTCATTCTCTGATCCATTGATTGGGTGGACAACATGTCAGTTCATGCTGCAAGAGCTCTGATAGGTTGAAGTACGTCCTAATTTGTCACAGTGAACAGGTCAGGGTTCCATAGCCACAGTCAGAACAGTTGAAACTGGAGCAACAGCACAGCCAGGTGGACTGGGGCCACAAGGAGTCATCATGCCAGGTAGTCCTGAGGCATGGTCCTAGGGCTCAGGTCCTCCGAGAGAGAGAAAGAAAGAAAGAAAGAGAGAAAGAGAGAGAATTAGAGGGAGCATACTTAAATTCACACAGGACACCGGAAAAGACAGGAGAAATACTCCAGATATAACAAACTGACCCCAGCCACCCGACACATAAACTACTGCAGCATAAATATTGGAGGCTGAGACAGGAGGGGTCAGGAGACACTGTGGCCCCATCTGATGATACCCCCGGACAGGGCCAAACAGGCAGGACTCAAACCACTCAAGTGACGCACCCCTCCTAGGAACAGCATGTAAGAGCACCAGTAAGCCAGTGACTAAGCCCCTGTAATAGGGTTAGAGGCAGAGAATCCCAGTGGAGAGAGGGGAACCGGCCAGGCAGAGACAGCAAGGGCGGTTCGTTGCTCCAGTGCCTTCCTGTTCACCTTCACACTCCTTAGCCAGACTACACTCAAACATAGAACCTACTGAAGAGAGGAGTCTTCAATAAAGACTTAAAGGTTGAGAACGAGTCTTTGTCGCTCACATGAGTAGGCAGACCATTCCATAAAAATGGAGCTCTATAGAAGAAAGCCCTGCCTCCAGCCGTTTGATTAGAAATTCTAGGGACAATTAGGAGGCCTGCATCTTGTGACTGTAGCATACGTGTAGGTATGTACGGCAGGACCAAATCAGAGAGATAGGTAGGAGCAAGCCCATGTAATGCTTTGTAGGTTAGCAGTAAAACCTTGAAATCAGCCCTTGCCTCAAACAGGAAGCCAGTGTAGGGAGGCTAGCACTGGAGTAATATGATACATTTTTTGGGTTCTAGTCAGGATTCTAACAGCCATATTTAGCACAAACTGAAGTTCTATTTAGTGCTTTATCCAGGTAGCCGGAAAGTAGAGCATTGCAGGAGTCTAACCTAGAAGAAACAAAAGCATGGACTTTGGACAGAATTTCAGATTTTTGCAATGTTACGTAAATGGAAAAAAGCTGTTCTTGAAACAGTCTTGATATGTTCGTCAAAAGAGAGATCAGGGTCCAGAGTAACGCAGAGGTCCTTCACAGTTTTATTTCAGACGACTGTACAACCATCGAGATTAATTGTCAGATTCAACAGAAGATCTCTTTGTTTCTTGGGACCTAGAACAAGCATCTCTGTTTTGTCTGAGTTTAAAAGTAGAAAGTTTGCAGCCATCCACTTCCTTATGTCAAATACAGGACTCCAGCAAGGGCAATTTTGGGGCTTCACCATGTTTCATTGAAATGCACAGCTGTGTGTCATCTGCATAGCAGTGAAAGTTAACATTGTGTTTTCGAATGACACCCCCAAGAGGTAAAATATATAGTGAAAACAGTGGTCCTAAAACAATCCTTGAGGAACACAGAAATGTACAGTTGATTTGTCAGAGGACAAACCATTCACAGAGACAAACTGATATCTTTCCGACAGATAAGATCTAGACCAGGCCAGAACTTGTCCGTGTAGACCAATCTCTCCAAAAGAATGTGGTGATCGATGGTATCAAAAGCAGCACTAAGGTCTAGGAGCACGAGGACAGATGCAGAGCCTCGGTCTGACACCATTAAAAGGTCATTTACCACCTTCACAAGTGCAGTCTCAGTGCCATGATGGGGTCTAAAACCAGACTGAAGCATTTCGTATACATTGTTTGTCTTCAGGAAGGCAGTGAGTTGCTGTGCAACAGCTTTTTCAAACATTTTTGAGAGGAATGGAAGATTTGATATAGGTCAATAGGTTTTTATATTTTCTCCTTCAAGGTTGGGCTTTTTCAAGAGAGGCTTTATTACTGCCACTTTTAGTGAGTTTGGTACACATCTGGTGGATAGAGAGCCGTTTATTATGTTCAAAATAGGAGGGCCAAGCACATGAAGCAGCTCTTACAGTGGTTTAGCTGGAATAGGGTCCAGTATGCAGCTTGAAGGTTAAGATGCCATGATTATTTTCATCCTTGTGTCAAGAGATATAGTACTAAAACACTTGTGTCTCCCTTGATCCTAGGTCCTGGCAGAGTTGTGCAGTCTCAGGACAACAGAGCTTTGAAGGAATACGCCAATTTAAAGAGGAGTCCGTAATTTGCTTTCTAATGATCATGATCTTTTCCTTAAAGAAGTTCATGAATTTGTTACTGTTGAAGTGAAAGCCATCCTCTCTCGGGGAATGCTGCTTTTTAGTTAGCTTTGTGACAGTATCAAAAAGACATTTTGGATTATTCTTATTTTCCTCAATTAATTTGGAAAAATAGGATGATCGAGCAGCAATGAGTGCTCTTCGATACTGCACGGTACTGTCTTTCCAAACTAGTCGGAAGACTTCCAGTTTGGTATGGCACCATTTCTGTTCCAATTTTCTGGAAGCTTGCTTCAGAGCTCTGGTATTTTCTGTATACCAGGGAGCTAGTTTCTTATAACAAATGTTTTTAGGTGTGCAACTGCCTCTAGGGTATTGTGCAAGGTTAAATTGAGTTCCTCAGTTAGGTGGTTACCTGATTTTTGTCCTCTGGCGTCCTTGGGTAGGCAGAGGGAGTCTGGAAGGGCATCAATAAATCTTTGGGTTGTCTGAGAATTTATAGCACAACTTTTGATGCTCCTTGGTTGGGTCTGAGCAGATTATTTGTTGCGATTGCAAACGTAATAAAATGGTGGTCCGATAGTCCAGGATTATGAGGAAAAACATTAAGGTCCACAACATTTATTCCCATGAACAAAACTAGGTCCAGACTATGACTGTGGCAGTGAGTAGGTCCGGAGACATGTTGGACAAAACCCACTGAGTCGATGATGGCTCCGAAAGCCTTTTGGAGTGGGTCTGTGTACTTTTCCATGGGAATATTAAAGTCACCAAAATGTAGAATATTATCTGCTATGACTACAAGGTCCGATAGGAATTCAGGGAACTCAGTATATGGCCCTGGAGGCCTGTAAACAGTAGCTATAAAAAGTGATTGAGTAGGCTGCATAGATTTCATGACTAGAAGCTCTAAAGACAAAAACGTCTTTGCGGGATGCGCAGGGGATATGGTCACTAGTGTAACCAGGAGGTGAGGCCTCATTTAACACAGTAAATTCATCAGGCTTAAGCCATGTTTCAGTCAGGCCAATCACATCAAGATTATGATCAGTGATTAGTTAATTGACTATAACTGCCTTGGAAGTGAGGGATCTAACA
Organism: Oncorhynchus tshawytscha; assembly: GCF_018296145.1. NCBI lineage: Eukaryota > Metazoa > Chordata > Actinopteri > Salmoniformes > Salmonidae > Oncorhynchus > Oncorhynchus tshawytscha. The sequence continues at coordinate 55,382,821 of NC_056435.1, forward strand.
TTAAGTAGTCCTATTTTGAGATGTGAGGTATCACAATTTCTTTCAATAATGGCAGGAATGGAGGAGGCCTTAGTGAGATTGTTAAGGCGAACACCGCCATGTTTAGTTTTGCCCAACCTAAGTCGAGGCACAGACATGGTCTCAATGGGGATAGCTGAGCTGATTATACTGACTGTGCTAGTGGCAGACTCCACTAAGCTGGCAGGCTATCAGCCTGCTGCCTGGCCTGCACCCTATTTCATTGTGGAGCTAGGGGAGTTAGAGCCCTGTCTATGTTCTTAGATAAGAAGAGCATCCCTCCAGCTAGGATGGAGTCCGTCACTCCTCAACAGGCCAGGCTTGGTCCAGTTTGTGGGTGAGGCCCAGAAAGAGGGCCAATTATCTACAAAATGCTATCTTTTGAGAGGGGCAGATATACATACAGTGGGGAGAACAAGTATTTGAAACACTGCCGATTTTGCAGATTTTCCTACTTACAAAGCATTTTTATCATAGGTACACTAGGTGAGATCTTGCATGGAGCCCCAGACCGAGGGTGCTTGACCCGTCATCTTTCATTTTCTAATAATTGCGCCAACAGTTGTTGCCTTCTCACCAAGCTGCTTGCCTATTGTCCTGTAGCCCATCCCAGCCTTGTGCAGGTCTACAATTTTATCCCTGATGTCCTTACACAGCTCTCTGGTCTTGGCCATTGTGGATAGGTTGGAGTCTGTTTGAGTGTGTGGACAGGTGTCTTTTATACAGGTAACGAGTTCAAACAGGTGCAGTTAATACAGGTAATGAGTGGAGAACAGGAGGGCTTCTTGAAGAAAAACAGGTTTGTGAGAGCCGGAATTCTTACTGGTTGGTAGGTGATCAAATACTTATGTCATGCAATAAAATGCAAATTAATTACTTAAAAATCATACAATGTGATTTTCTGGATTTTTGTTTTAGATTCAGTCTCTCACAGTTGAAGTGTACTTATGATAAACAATTATAGACCTCTATGCTTTGTAAGTAGGAAAACCTGCAAAATTGGCAGTGTATCAAATACTTGTTCTCCCACTGTAAGTATACTTTTTTTCTAAAAAGGAAACTTTTTCAATGTTTCACTATTCACTGAGGAGGATGGTCCTCTCCTTCCTCATCTGAGGAGCCTCCACTGGTGCATATGTAGTATATGTGAATGTGTGTGAGTATTGTGTGAGAGTTTCAGTGTAGTGTCTGTGAGTGAGTGTGTATATATTGTGTATATTGTCTTGTGAGTCAGTGCAAGGGGTCAGTGCAGATAGCCCGGGTAACCATTTAATTAACAATTTATCAGTCTATTTACCAGTCTCATGACTTAAGGGTAGAATTGTTATTGTATTGTTTTTTTTCCAGATAAGTTGACTGAGAACACATTTACAGCAACAACCTGGGGAATAGATACAGGGGAGAGGAGGGGGAAGAATGAACCAATTGGAAGCTGAATTGGAGCCTGTTGGTCTGAGAGCCAATGCTTCAGTACTGTTTTTACGAACGGTAGCAGAGTGAACAGTCTATGGTTAGGGTGGCTTCCTCTGACACTGCCTGATATAGACGTCCTGGATGGCAGGAAGCTCGGCCCCAGTGATGTACTGTGCTGTCCGCACCAACGTTTTTCAACAGGAATGTAAAATAAACAGTTGGAGTGGGACTCGCCAGCTCTAGGGAGGTGCAGGGGTGTCCATTGCCCATCCGAAATGGGATGTTGCCTACCGAAATGATTATGTCCGAGTCATGTTAAACAGTTGCAGTAAGCAAGCTTTGAAACAGCCCAGAAAGTGTCTAACTGCCTGCCAAGAAGTATCATCCTAGAGCCGGCCCTGCACACATCAAAGGCAATGTCTCAAACCTAGTATTCTATGAGGGTTGCAAATGTGGGAGACTAACTGTTCAGCCCCACAGCTCTACTCTAATCCTCAGGCCGTCCCCCATACTTTTCCAGCCACATTATAGCCTGGTTTCTCTCTCCTCTCCTCCGCAGTCAATGGATTCATAACTGGCACACAATCCAATTGGAGCAGTGACAGAGACAGGATGAGAGAAGGACTCTAGAGATTGAATGTTCCCAGCTAGCACATAGCATTCTGAGAACCATATGTTTCTTACAGCTTGGTGTAAGCATGCTTTTCCTATGGTTATTTCACTTAGAGCCTTCCTACAACATTCTGGGAATGCTGCAGGATAGTTGCTTGGCTTTGGAACATTCTCAGCACATTTAAGGAACTTGACAAAAAATCATTATTTTCTTGGTATTTCAATTATTTAATAGAACGTTCCAATAAGTTCAAACGTGGTTACATTTAATTTCAATTTTGGTAATGTTCTAGGAAGGTTCTCCAACTGGTTTGACATTGAGAATGTTCTCAAATAGTTCATAGAACGTTAAGAAACAACATTCTTCTGTGGGAATTTCAGTACTTCAGCATAACGTTTCCTACAGGTTTCCTCATGGTTATATTTAAAGTAATGTTCTCCAATTGGTGCAAAAACGTTAAGAAACAACATTCTTCTGTGGGAATTTCAATTCTTCCGCATAACGTTTCCTGCAGGTTTCCCCATGGATCTACTTAAATTCATGTTCTGAAATTGTTCTGGGGCCATTAAGGAAACTTTCCATAAAAACCACAGGAAAACTTTAGTAAAGTTCAGAGAACATTCAAAATAATGTTATTTACAACATACACATTCTGTTCTCATCATCAACAAAACTCTCTCTATTCTTCTATGTTGTTAAGCATGTTCAGGTTTGTTGGCCGCGCCCACTAATTGGCCACACCTGATCTTGTGCTTGTTTTCTTAGAAATTTGGGTCCGTTTGAATAGACCAACATGGCGTTCTAGCACCATCCTGGTGGAGCAGTGGACTAATTACATGCATAGAGAACAGAAGATTATCGGTTTGAATCTCGCTGATGCTGTGTCTCAATAAACAGTGTATATGCATGATTTATGCCAAAGGAAATTAATTTCCATGGCTGCGATTAGACAGGAAGGCCAATTCTGATCTTTTTTTTCAATAATTGGTCCTTTGACATTGAGTGAAAGGATTAAGTAAATTATTCAAAAACTCCAAATAACCTATAATTTCAGTTCTCGGAGCATTAATAAAACCTCCCATGAAAATGTTCAAGGAACCAGAGCACAACATTATCAAAACTTCCTGCAACCTAAAAATAAGTGTTCCCAGAACAGGCAACATTTTCACTTTGGTTCTCAGAATGTTTAAAAAACGTTCCATTTTACCAGTCAGGAAAGATATGGCTTTGTTCCCACAACCAATGCGACACCAAAAGCATTCGTTCCCTCAACTTCCAAGGAACCAAATGTGTTAGCTGGGGAGTCTGTGAATTAATTGAATGAAGTCTGTAATCATGTCTCTGCATAATCCAGTTGAATTACCTCATCATAGTAACACACAACCCCCCTCTCTGTTTCTCTCTCTCTCTCCCTCTCTCTCTCTCTCTCTCTCGCTGTCTCGTTACCTCTCTTTCTCTCTGCCCCCCCCTCTCTCCACCAGAACAACAACATCCAGGCTACATTCTGTTACAGCCATGACTGTAATTATATACGACGCTCCCTGGAAGACATCAGGCTGGATGGAAATCCCATAAACATCAACCTGTACACCTCCTCCTATATCTGCCTGCCTCACCTGCCTGTCGGGAGTTACTGAGGGGGGCATTGAGGAGGCATGAGGGGACATGGAGGTAGGAATGGAGGGAAATGAGGGAGGGGATAAGGGGCGAAAGAAAGTATTAATTTTACTCAACAGACAGAGATGAGGGTAAGGGATGGAGGCAGGGAGGGAGGATGGGGAAGGGTTGCGCTGTTAATTATATTTTGGTTCACTATCTCTTTAACGTTAGCTGCCGACTGAATCCTGAGACACCTGTGATGTCACACCTGTAAGAGGCTGTCCTCGGCCAGAGACAAATCTCAGTCCTGACTGCTTGTACCTGCCAGAGATCTATCCTGCAGATCTAACATTGAATAATATAACAAAATGTAAGGTAAAGTAGCCAAATGAGTAGCCAAGCATATCAATGTTGTTTTTGTCATTTGATTTCCGTTGATTATCTCATCACTGGGATGTGTTGAATAAAACTGCAGTGTGGTCAGAGAGAAACATCTCCCAATCCCATATTGACCCTTAGCCCCTGTTCCCTATGCATGTGTGGAGATCTGACAATGTGGTATAGCTCCACTTTACCTTCTGATAGGATAGGCTAGGAATTTCTGCCAAAGTGCTTCCACCTCCTCAACCCTCTGAGCGCTCCACAAGTGCATAGTGCATAGTGCATAGGGGCTAGCTATGCAAAGAGACTGATGGCATACGTATTAGTTCATTGCAAACTATATGGTGATCAGATCTTAACAGTGGTGGATTTCTCACTAGTAACTGGATTTCCATGTTAGCTAAATGTGGTAAGAAGGCCTTGGTTCATATTTGACAGTGTTGTGCCAAGCATTTGTTTTAGGTCATATTACATTATACCTACAGTATCCTACTAATCCTTTTCAAGTAGTCAACAAAATAATAATTCTAACTCAGAATACACACTTCCATTTTATTTATTTTTTCATATCATCCTCTAGCTATTCCTCCCTCCCTTTCTCCCTCAACTGCCATTCATGCTCCATTTTTTTCTGTGTCATCTATGTCACTTCCTCTCTAAACAGCAAGGGGTAGTTCACCCAAATTACAATTCACATTTTTCTTATGCATACCATCCAGCATCTGTAGCTGGCTTGCCTTTGAAGTTAAGCAGGGTCAGCTCTGGTTGGTCCCTGGATGGGAGACCAAATGCTGCTGAAGGTGATGTTAGAGGGCAAAGTGATGGGGGAAATGAAAGCCTTGTTTTAATCGATCAGGAGCCTTTGCAAATAACCTCCACATTGATAAGAATGTTTTCTCTAGCTCCATTTCTCTTTTTCATATCTGTCTCGGTGTGAACTGAGAAAGGGATCCCCTTCCTCCCACCTAATCTTTATTTTACTCCTGGGTGCAGATGCATGAACTCACCACACAGAGGTGATCTTTCCCCATGTTTTCTGAATGGTGGTTACTGGCTAGGGACCCAACTGAACTGCACAACTGTGTGTTAGAAAATACATGTCCATTCAAAGCAGTGTTCTGAGTTTGGGCTATCCTCTATATTGGGTGTACCATTTGGAATTTTTCATTAATGAATGCCTATATCTGATCATCAGACTCGGGTGCTTAGTCCCTTATACTTAACACGAGACAATAAGACACTGAACCTTGTCGAAAGGCAGTCTTGGCATGTTATTCTGACCTCCTCTATAAATCCTATTGTTTTCTATTTTGTATTGTTTTCTTTCTATTTTCCTCCCTCTGCCCAATAACTCAGCTGGCCATGCAGAGTAGCTACAATATAACGTCACCTAAAAAACATCTATAAAATGTTTGTTTAAATGTTAGAGAGGCTACAATTGCGTTTCCCAAACTAGGGCTCTCGACTCCATGTGGGCCCGCCTGATTTGAAATTTGGGTGACGAGGGAAAGTCTATGAAAAAACAAAGAAAAATAAGCAATTGGTTCATAGAAAGCTAGATGAGGTTGTAACAAACAGAGCGGTTTCTGTTAGATGAGGTTGTAACAAACAGAGCGGTTTCTGTTAGATGAGGTTGTAACAAACAGAGCGGTTTCTATTAGATGAGGTTGTAACAAACGGAGTGGTTTCTGTTAGATGAGGTTGTAACAAACAGAGCGGTTTCTGTTAGATGAGGTTGTAACAAACAGAGCGGTTTCTGTTAGATGAGGTTGTAACAAACAGAGTGGTTTCTGTTGAGGTTGTAATAAACAGAGCGGTTTCTGTTAGATGAGGTTGTAACAAACAGAGCGGTTTCTGTTAGATGAGGTTGTAACAAACAGAGCGGTTTCTGTTAGATGAGGTTGTAACAAACATAGTGGTTTCTGTTGAGGTTGTAATAAACAGAGCGTTTTCTGTTAGATGAGGTTGTAATAAACATAGTGGTTTCTGTTAGATGAGGTTGTAATAAACAGAGTGGTTTCTGTTAGATGAGGTTGTAATAAACATAGTGGTTTCTGTTAGATGAGGTTGTAATAAACAGAGCGGTTTCTGTTAAAGATGAGGTTGTAATAAACATAGTGGTTTCTGTTAGATGAGGTTGTAATAAACATAGTGGTTTCTGTTAGATGAGGTTGAGTGGTTTCTGTTAGATGAGGTTGTAATAAACATAGTGGTTTCTGTTGAGGTTGTAATAAACAGAGTGGTTTCTGTTAGATGAGGTTGTAATAAACATAGTGGTTTCTGTTAGATGAGGTTGTAATAAACAGAGTGGTTTCTGTTAGATGAGGTTGTAATAAACATAGTGGTTTCTGTTAGATGAGGTTGTAATAAACATAGTGGTTTCTGTTGAGGTTGTAATAAACATAGTGGTTTCTGTTGAGGTTGTAATAAACATAGTGGTTTCTGTTAGATGAGGTTGTAATAAACATAGTGGTTTCTGTTAGATGAGGTTGTAATAAACATAGTGGTTTCTGTTAGATGAGGTTGTAATAAACATAGTGGTTTCTGTTAGATGAGGTTGTAATAAACATAGTGGTTTCTGTTAGATGAGGTTGTAATAAACATAGTGAGGTTAATAAACATAGTGGTTTCTGTTAGATGAGGTTGTAATAAACATAGTGGTTTCTGTTAGATGAGGTTGTAATAAACATAGTGGTTTCTGTTAGATGAGGTTGTAATAAACATAGTGGTTTCTGTTAGATGAGGTTGTAATAAACATAGTGGTTTCTGTTAGATGAGGTTGTAATAAACATAGTGGTTTCTGTTAGATGAGGTTGTAATAAGTGGTTTCTGTTAGATGGTTGTAATAAACATAGTGGTTTCTGTTAGATGAGGTTGTAATAAACATAGTGGTTTCTGTTAGATGAGGTTGTAATAAACATAGTGGTTTCTGTTAGATGAGGTTGTAATAAACATAGTGGTTTCTGTTAGATGAGGTTGTAATAAACATAGTGGTTTCTGTTAGATGAGGTTGTAATAAACATAGTGGTTTCTGTTAGATGAGGTTGTAATAAACATAGTGGTTTCTGTTAGATGAGGTTGTAATAAACATAGTGGTTTCTGTTAGATGAGGTTGTAATAAACATAGTGGTTTCTGTTAGATGAGGTTGTAATAAACATAGTGGTTTCTGTTAGATGAGGTTGTAATAAACATAGTGGTTTCTGTTAGATGAGGTTGTAATAAACATAGTGGTTTCTGTTAGATGAGGTTGTAATAAACATAGTGGTTTCTGTTAGATGAGGTTGTAATAAACATAGTGGTTTCTGTTAGATGAGGTTGTAATAAACATAGTGGTTTCTGTTAGATGAGGTTGTAATAAACATAGTGGTTTCTGTTAGATGAGGTTGTAATAAACATAGTGGTTTCTGTTAGATGAGGTTGTAATAAACATAGTGGTTTCTGTTAGATGAGGTTGTAATCAACAGAGTGGTTTCTGTTAGATGAGGTTGTAATAAACAGAGTGGTTTCTGTTAGATGAGGTTGTAATAAACATAGTGGTTTCTGTTAGATGAGGTTGTAATAAACATAGTGGTTTCTGTTAGATGAGGTTGTAATAAAGTGGTTTCTGTTTTCTTCTTGCAAACCTTTTGAACGGTTTAAAGCTGCAAAATATTATGACCCCGTCACTAAAAGAAAAGACTCTCAGGAAGACATACAGTATGTGTCTTCTGTCTTTTTTAATCCATTATTTTACCAGGTTAGTTGACTGAGAACACATTCTCATGTACAGCAACAACCTGGGGAATAGTTACAGGGGAGAGGAGGGGGATGACTGAGCCAATTGTAAACTGGGGATTATTAGGTGACCATGATGATTTGAGGGCCAGATTGGGAATTTTGCCAGGACACAGGGGTTAACACCCCTACTCTTACGATAAGTGCCATGGGATCTTTAATGACCTCAGAGAGTCAGGAACCCGTTTAACATCCCGAGCAAAAGACGGCACCCTACACAGGGCAGTATCACTGCCCTGGGCAATTGGGATTTTTTTTTTAGATGAGAGGAAAGAATGCCTCCTACTGGCCCTCCAACATCACTTCCAGCAGCATCTGGTCTCCCATCCAGGGACTGACCAGGACCAACCCTGCTTAGCTTCAGAAGCTTCACAATGCCCACAAACCTCATTAGAACAGAGTGGGCAAGACCAGGCACTAAATCAGACTGGGGGGAATTGTTTTCTACACAGAAGATCAAACAAAATTATTGTCTGATGATCTTCTGAACTTCCCAATACCTTTCTGATACATTTCAGTTACTTCAACCCATACTTTCATCACAATGAAATACTGTAAAAAGTACTGTCAGACTGATTTGTAATACACTGTCATAGCCCCAATTAAAAAATCACTGTTTTGTCATGACAGTGTGTGTACAGTATCAGTGTGGGTGTGCAAGCGTAGGTGGGAAATAATTGTATTTATTTTTTATTTATTTCACCTTTATTTATCCAGGTAGGCAAGTTGAGAACAAGTTCTCATTTACAATTGCGACCTGACCAAGATAAAGCAAAGCAGTTCGACACATACAACGACACAGAGTTACACATGGAGTAAAACAAACATACAGTCAATAATACAGTATAAACAAGTCTATATACAATGTGAGCAAATGAGGTGAGATAAGGGAGGTAAAGGCCATGGTGGCAAAGTAAATACAATATAGCAAGTAAAACACTGGAATGGTAGATTTGCAGTGGAAGAATGTGCAAAGTAGAAATAAAAATAATGGGGTGCAAAGGAGCAAAATAAAATTAAAAAATTAAAAAATACAATAGGGAAAGAGGTAGTTGTTTGGGCTAAATTATAGGTGGGCTATGTACAGGTGCAGTAATCTGTGAGCTGCTCTGACAGTTGGTGCTTAAAGCTAGTGATTGGCAGGAGATTTTGGGGTGACCAGAGAGATATACCTGCTGGAGCGTGTGCTACAGGTGGGTGATGCTATGGTGACCAGCAAGCTGAGATAAGGGGGACTTTACCTAGCAGGGTCTTGTAGATGACATGGAGCCAGTGAGTTTGGCGATGAGTATGAAGCGAGGGCCAGCCAACAAGAGCGTACAGGTCGCAATGGTGGGTAGTATATGGGGCTTTGGTGACAAAACGGATGGCACTGTGATAGACTGCATCCAATTTGTTGAGTAGGGTATTGGAGGCTATTTTGTAAATGACATCGCCGAAGTCGAGGATTGGTAGGATGGTCAGTTTTACAAGGGTATGTTTGGCAGCATGAGTGAAGGATGCTTTGTTGCGAAATAGGAAGCCAATTCTAGATTTAACTTTGGATTGTAGATGTTTGATGTGGGTCTGGAAGGAGATTTACAGTCTAACCAGACACCTAGGTATTTGTAGTTGTCAACGTATACTAAGTCAGAGCCGTCCAGAGTAGTGATGTTGGACAGGCGGGCAGGTGCAGGCAGCGATCGGTTGAAGAGCATGCATTTAGTTTTACTTGTATTTAAGAACAATTAGAGGCCACGAAGGGGAGTTGTATGGCATTGAAGCTCGCCTGGAGGGTTGATAATAGTCTCCAAAGAAGGGCCAGAAGTACACAGAATGGTGTTGTCTGTGTAGAGGTGGATCAGAGACTCACCAGCAGCAAGAGCGACATCGTTGATGTATACAGAGAAGAGAGTGTGGCACCCCCATAGAGACTGCCAGAGGTCCGGACAGCAGACCCTCCGAATTGACACACTGAACTCTATCAGAGAAGTAGTTGGTGAACCAGGTCGATTAGAAAGGCCTGCTCGCTGAAATGTTTCAGGGAGCATTTGACAGTGATGAGTGGAGGTCGTTTGACCTCTGACCCATTACGGATGCAGGCAATGAGGCAGTGATAGCTGAGATCTTGGTTGAAGACAGCAGAGGTGTATTTAGAGGGCAAGTTGGTTAGGATGATATCTATGAGGGTGCCCGTGTTTACGGCTTTGGGGAGGTACCTGGTATGTTCATTAAGCATGTTCCAGTTTAGGTCGCCTAGCAGCACGAGCTCTGAAGATAAATGGGGGGCAATCAGTTCACATATGGTGTCCAGAGCACAGCTGGGGGCAGAGGGTGGTCTATAGCAGGTGGCAACGGTGAGAGACTTGTTTTTAGAGAGATGGATTTTTAAAAGTAGAAGTTCAAATTGTTTGGGTACAGACATGGATAGTAGGATAGAACTCTGCAGGCTATCTTTGCTGTAGATTGCAACACCGCCCCCTTTGGTAGTTCTATCTTGTCTGAAAATATTATAGTTTGGGAAGAAAATTTCAGAATTTTTGGTGGTCTTCCGAAGCCAGGATTCAGACACAGCTAGAACATCCGGGTTGGCAGAGTGTGCTAAAGCAGTGAATAGAACAAACTTAGGGAGGAGGCTTCTAATGTTAACATGCATGAAACCAAGGCTATTACGGTTACAGAAGTCATCAAAAGAGTGTGCCTGGGGAATAGGAGTGGAGCTAGGCACTGCAGGGCCTGGATTCACCTCTACATCGCCAGAGGAACAGAGGAGGAGTAGGATAAGGGTACGGCTAAAAGAAATAAGAATTGGTTGTCTAGAACGTCTGGAACAGAGAGTAAAAGGGGGTTTCTGGGGGCGATAAAATAGCTTCAAGGTATAAAGTACAGACAAAGGTATGGTAGGATGTGAATACAGTGGAGGTAAACCTAGGTATTGAGTGATGTTGAGAGAGATATTGTCTCTAGAAACATAATTGAAACCAGGAGATGTCATCGCATGTGTGGGTGGTGGAACTAATAGGTTGGATAAGGTATAGTGAGCAGGACTAGAGGCTCTACAGTGAAATAAGCCAATAAACACTAACCAGAACAGCAATGGACAAGGCATATTGACATTAAGGAGAGGCATGCTTAGTCGAGTGATCAAAAGGGTCCAGTGAGTAGTGAGGTTGGTTGGGGTCACGGCAATTTAGACAGCTAGCCAGGCCATCGGTAGCAAGCTAGCATAGGATGGAGGTCTGTTATTAGCCACCTCGTGCGTTTCCGTCGGTAGGATTAGTGGGGTTCTGTGTGGTAGAGGGGATGAATCCAATTCACACACAAAAAAAAACAATAGATATAGTTATAGAGGCCCAGGAAAAAATAAAATAAAATAATAAATTGTCCGATAGGTCTATTCAGATAGCAGCCGATAAGACAGCTAACGGTTAGCGGACCGCAGATGGGCGTTCAGGTAACGTCGCGACGGAGGAGCCAGCCGGATAACTCCCTCGGGTAGATAACGTCGGTAGTCCAGTTGTGAAGGCCCGGTGGGGCTCCGCGTTGGCAGTAAAACGGGTCCGGATAGGTGATTATAGCCCAGGAGTGATTGATGGAACTCTTCAGCTGGCTAGCTCCGAAATAATTGATGTTTGCTCCGGAATCGACGAAAAAACGATAGTCACACGGATAGATCCAGGTATGAATGTTCAGAGTTAGCGGTTGAAATCTAGGGACATGGAGAGAAAAATAGGTCCGGTATATTCCGGTCCGAGCCGCACCGTACAAAACTGCCGATAGATTTTCGAGCTAAAGGATAGCTGATGACCACAAACTGTGGTTAGCTGAATACTAACGATTAGCCAGTAAAGAAGCTAACTAGCTTCTGATTAGCTTCTGATTAGCTTCTGATTAGCTTCTGATTAGCTTCAGGCTAGCTTCTGGATTAGCTTCTGGCTAGCTTCTGGCTAGCTTCTGGTTAGCTTCTATGGAGGATTACAGATTTGAGGTAAATAATACTTTCTTTTTTTATAAATATAAATTGGTGAGGCGGGTTGCAGTAGAGTGTTTTGAAGATGAGTTTATGGAAAATAAATATCTATATATATATATATATATATAAAAAGGTATGCGAAAAAAGTGGTAAATACATATATATACGGGACACGACAAGACGAGGACAAAAGACGTCTGAACTGCTATGCCATCTTGGAACGAAGAAGGATGTGGGGGGTGTGTGTGTGTGTGTGAGAGGGTAAGTGTACTGATGTTTAAACCATGAAAAGTGGTGACGGCAGTGTGTGTGTGTGGGGGGGGGCTCAAGTATAATTAAACACGTCCACAAAAACACACACTCCCTATTGCATCCTGCATCTTCCTCTTTCACTGTCTTTATCTCTCTCTTTCTCTCAGTTCAATTCAATAATTGCTCTCCCTCCCCATCCTCTCTCTCCTTCTTCGACCCCTTCCCCCTCTCTCTTCCCCCTCGCTCCTTAGCTCCATCACGTATATCCCTCTCCTACCTCTCTCCCTCTGTCCTTCCTCCCCCCTTTCAATCTTTCTGTATCTCCCCCTCAAGTTTGACACTTCTGTAACATCTGTCAGGCGCTGCTCATGACTCACCTCATGAGTACAAACAAAAATGTGTGAAAAAATCTCACTCTCTCTTCCCCTTCTCCTGACACACACTCGTATGGATAGGGGGATATGGGGAGTGGTTGAAGCCTTAACATCAGTGACTAATTGAATCATGAAAATCTGGGGTGAAAGAGCGTAGGGGGGAGAGAAAGACGAGGTGGGCTGTCAACAATCAACACACCAAAGTATTTCTGTGTAGCATGAAGGAATATCAACTCCAGTCCTCTACCACTGCTTTGTAAAGGAATATCAACTCCAGTCCTCTACCACTGCTTTGTAAAGGAATATCAACTCCAGTCCTCTACCACTGCTTTGTAAAGGAATATCAACTCCAGTCCTCTACCACTGCTTTGTAAAGGAATATCAACTCCAGTCCTCTGCCACTGCTTTGTAAAGGAATATCAACTCCAGTCCTCTACCACTGCTTTGTAAAGGAATATCAACTCCAGTCCTCTGCCACTGCTTTGTAAAGGAATATCAACTCCAGTCCGCTGCCACTGCTTTGTAAAGGAATATCAGCTCCAGTCCTCTACCACTGTTTTCTGAAGGAATATCAACTCCAGTCCTCTACCACTGCTTTGTAAAGGAATATCAACTCCAGTCCTCTGCCACTGCTTTGTAAAGGAATATCAACTCCAGTTCTCTACCACTGCTTTCTAAAGGAATATCAACTCCAGTCCTCTACCACTGCTTTGTAAAGGAATATCAGCTCCAGTCCTCTGCCACTGCTTTGTAAAGGAATATCAACTCCAGTCCTCTACCACTGTTTTCTGAAGGAATATCAACTCCAGTCCTCTACCACTGCTTTGTAAAGGAATATCAACTCCAGTCCTCTACCACTGCTTTGTAAAGGAATATCAACTCCAGTCCTCTACCACTGCTTTGTAAAGGAATATCAACTCCAGTCCTCTACCACTGCTTTGTAAAGGAATATCAACTCCAGTCCGCTGCCACTGCTTTGTAAAGGAATATCAGCTCCAGTCCTCTACCACTGTTTTCTGAAGGAATATCAACTCCAGTCCTCTACCACTGCTTTGTAAAGGAATATCAACTCCAGTCCTCTGCCACTGCTTTGTAAAGGAACATCAGCTCCAGTCCTCTACCACTGTTTTCTGAAGGAATATCAACTCCAGTCCTCTACCACTGCTTTGTAAAGGAATATCAACTCCAGTCCTCTACCACTGCTTTGTAAAGGAATATCAACTCCAGTCCTCTACCACTGTTTTGTAAAGGAATATCAACTCCAGTCTTCTACCACTGCATTGTAAAGGAATATCAACTCCAGTCCTCTACCACTGTTTTCTGAAGGAATATCAACTCCAGTCCTCTACCACTGCTTTGTAAAGGAATATCAACTCCAGTCCTCTGCCACTGCTTTGTAAAGGAACATCAGCTCCAGTCCTCTACCACTGTTTTCTGAAGGAATATCAACTCCAGTCCTCTACCACTGTTTTCTGAAGGAATATCAACTCGTCTTCTACCACTGCATTGTAAAGGAATATCAACTCCAGTCCTCTACCACTGTTTTCTGAAGGAATATCAACTCCAGTCCTCTACCACTGTTTTGTAAAGGAATATCAACTCCAGTCCTCTACCACTGTTTTCTGAAGGAATATCAACTCTCAGTCCTCTACCACTGTTTTCTCTCTCTCTTCTCTCTCTCTCTCTCTCTCTCTCTCTCTGTATCTTCCATTTCTCTCCCTCTCTCTTTCCTTCTTCCACTTTCCAACATCCCATCTCGCTTTCTGCCCTCCCTGTGTCTCCCCTCCCTCTGTCACTCCCCTCTACGCTCCCTCTGTATCTTCCATTCCCTCTCTCCCCTCTCTGTTCCTCTTCTCCCCACTTTCCCTCAACATCCCACGCTCCTCTGCTCCCCTCCCTCCCTCTGTCACTCCCCCCTCCCTCTGTCACTCCCCTCTACGCTCCCTCTGTCACTCCCCCTCTACACTCCCTCTGTCACTCCCCTCTATGTTCCCTCTGTCCTCCCCTCTATGTTCCCTCTGTCACTCCCTCTACACTCCCTCTGTCACTCCCCTCTACTCTCCCTCTGTCACTCCCCTCTACGCTCCCTCTGTCACTCCCCTCTACGCTCCCTCTGTCACTCCCCTCTACGCTCCCTCTGTCACTCCCTCTACCCTCCCTCTGTCACTCCCCCTCCCTCTGTCACTCCCCTCTATGCTCCCTCTGTCACTCCCCTCTACCCTCCCTCTGTCCTCCCCTCCCTCTGTCACTCCCCTCCCTCTGTCACTCCCCTCTACGCTCCCTCTGTCCTCCCCTCTACCCTCCCTCTGTCACTCCCCTCCCTCTGTCACTCCCCTCTACGCTCCCTCTGTCACTCCCCTCTACGCTCCCTCTGTCCTCCCCTCTACCCTCCCTCTGTCTCCCCTCCCTCTGTCCTCCCTCTACGCTCCTTTGTCACTCCCCCCGCTCCCTCTGCCACTCCCCTCTACCTCCCTCTGTCACTCCCCTCCCTCTGTCCTCCCTCTACCCTCCCTCTGTCACTCCCTCTCCCTCTGTCCTCCCCTCTCCTCCTCTGTCACTCCCCTCTACGCTCCCTCTGTCCCCTCCGCTCCCTCTGTCACTCCCCTCCCTCTGTCACTCCCCTCCGCTCCCTCTGTCACTCCCCTCTACGCTCCTCTGTCCTCCCCTCTACGCTCCCTCTGTCACCCCCTCTACCTCCCTCTGTCACTCCCCTCTCGCTCCCTCTGTCACTCCCCTCTACGCTCCCTCTGCCACCCCCTCCCTCCCTCCCTCCCTCTACGCTCCCTCTGTCACTCCCCTCTACGCTCCCTCTGTCACTCCCTCCCTCCCTCTGTCCTCCCTCTACGCTCCCTCTGTCACTCCCCTACGCTCCCTCTGTCACTCCCTCTACGCTCCCTCTGTCACTCCCCTCTACGCTCCCTCTGTCACTCCCCTCTACGCTCCCTCTGTCACTCCCCCTCCCTCTGTCACTCCCCCCTCTCCCTCCCTCTGTCACTCCCCTCCACTCCTCTGTCCTCCCCTCTACGCTCCCTCTGTCACTCCCTCTACGCTCCCTCTGTCACTCCCCTCTACGCTCCCTCTGTCACCCCCTCTACGCTCCCTCTGTCACTCCCCCCCCTCTGTCACTCCCCTCTACGCTCCCTCTGTCACTCCCTCTACGCTCCCTCTGTCACTCCCCTCTACCCTCCCTCTGTCACTCCCCTCCCTCTGTCACTCCCCTCTACGCTCCCTTTGTCACTCCCCTCTACGCTCCCTCTGTCACTCCCCTCTACACTCCCCCTCCCTCTGTCCTCCCCTCTACGCTCCTTTGTCACTCCCCTCTACGCTCCCTCTGTCACTCCCCTCTACCCTCCCTCTGTCACTCCCCCTCCCTCTGTCACTCCCTCTACGCTCCCTTTGTCACTCCCTCTACGCTCCCTCTGCCAACCCCCTCTACCCTCCCTCTGTCACTCCCCTCCCTCTGTCACTCCCTCTACGCTCCCTTTGTCACTCCCCTCTACGCTCCCTCTGTCACTCCCCTCTACCCTCCCTCTGTCACTCCCCTCCCTCTGTCACTCCCCTCTACGCTCCCTTTGTCCTCCCCTCTACGCTCCCTCTGCCACCCCCTCTACACTCCCTCTGTCCTCCCCTCTGTCACTCCCCTCTCCCTCTGTCACTCCCCTCTACGCTCCCTTTGTCACTCCCCTCTACCCTCCCTCTGCCAACCCCCTCTACACTCCCTCTGTCACTCCCTCCCTCTGTCACTCCCCCCCTCCCTCTGTCACTCCCCTCCCTCTGTCACTCCCCTCCTCTGTCACTCCCTCCCTCTGCTCCCCCCTCTACACTCCTCTCCTCCTCCCTCTGTCACTCCCCTCTCCCCTCCCTCTGTCACTCCCTCCCTCCCTCTGTCACTCCCCTCTCTGTCACTCCCCTCCCTCTGTCACTCCCTCTCACTCCCTCCCTCTGTCCTCCCTCTACGCTCCCTCTGTCCTCCCCCTCTACACTCCCTCTGTCACTCCCCTCCCTCTGTCACCTCCCCTCTACGCTCCCTCTGTCACTCCCTCCCTCCCTCTGTCACCCCCTCTACCCTCCCTCTGTCACTCCCCCTCTACACTCCCTCTGTCACTCCCCTCCCTCTGTCCTCCCCTCCCTCTGTCCTCCCTCTGTCACTCCCTCCCTCTGCCTCCCCTCTACACTCCCTCTGTCCTCCCTACCCTCCCTCTGCCACTCCCCCTCCCTCTGTCACTCCCCTCCCTCTGTCACTCCCCTCCCTCCCTCTGTCACTCCCCTCTACCCTCCCTCTGTCACTCCCCTCCCTCTGTCACTCCCCTCTACGCTCCCTCTGTCACTCCCTCTCTGCTCCCTCTGTCACCCCCTCTACCCTCCCTCTGTCACTCCCTCCCTCTGTCACTCCCCTCTACGCTCCCTCTGTCACTCCCCTCTACGCTCCCTCTGCCAACCCCCTCTACCTCCCTCTGTCACTCCCCTCCCTCTGTCACTCCCCTCTACCCTCCCTCTGTCACTCCCCTCCCTCTGCCAACCCCCTCTACGCTCCCTCTGTCCTCCCCTCTACGCTCCCTCTGTCCTCCCCTCTACCCTCCCTCTGTCACTCCCCTCCCTCTGTCCTCCCCTCTACGCTCCCTTTGTCACTCCCCTCTACGCTCCCTCTGCCAACCCCCTCTACACTCCCTCTGTCACTCCCCTCCCTCTGCCACTCCCCTCTACGCTCCCTCTGTCAACCCCCTCTACGCTCCCTCTGTCACTCCCCTCTACCCTCCCTCTGTCACCCCCTCCCCTCCCTCTGTCCTCCCTCTACGCTCCCTTTGTCCTCCCCTCTACGCTCCCTCTGTCACTCCCCTCTACCCTCCCTCTGTCCTCCCCTCCCTCTGCCACTCCCCTCTACGCTCCTTTGTCACTCCCCTCTACGCTCCCTCTGTCCCCCCTCTACCCTCCCTCTGTCACTCCCCTCCCTCTGTCACTCCCCTCTACGCTCCCTTTGTCACTCCCCTCTCGCTCCCTCTGCCAACCCCCTCTACACTCCCTCTGTCAGCCCCCCCCCTCCCTCTGTCACTCCCCTCTACGCTCCTTTGTCACTCCCCTCTACGCTCCCTCTGTCACTCCCCTCTACCCTCCCTCTGTCACTCCCTCCCTCTGTCACTCCCCTCTACGCTCCCTCTGTCAACTCCCCTCTACGCTCCCTCTGCCAACCCCCTCTACACTCCCTCTGCTCCCCTCCCTCTGTCACTCCCCTCTACGCTCCCTTTGTCACTGCCCCCTCTACCCTCCCTCTGCCAACCCCCTCTACACTCCCTCTGTCACTCCCCTCCCTCTGTCACTCCCCTCCCTCTGTCACTCCCCCTCTGTCACTCCCCTCCCTCTGTCCTCCCCTCCCTCTGTCACTCCCTCCCTCTGTCACTCCCCTCCCTCTGTCACTCCCCTCTGCCAACCCTCCCCTCCCTCTGTCACCCTCCCCTCCCTCTGTCACTCCCTCCCTCTGTCACCCCCTCCCTCCCTCTGTCACTCCCCTCCCTCTGTCCCCTCCCTCTGTCCTCCCCTCCCTCTGTCACCCCCCTCCCTCTGTCACCCCCTCCCTCTGTCACTCCCCTCCCTCTGCCCTCCCCTCCCTCTGTCACTCCCCTCCCTCTGTCACTCCCCTCCCTCTGTCCCCCCCTCCCTCTGTCACTCCCTCCCTCTGTCACTCCCCTCTACGCTCCCTTTGTCACTCCCCTCTACGCTCCCTCTGCCAACCCCCTCTACACTCCCTCTGTCACTCCCCTCCCTCTGTCACTCCCCTCTACGCTCCTTTGTCACTCCCCTCTACGCTCCCTCTGCCAACCCCCTCTACACTCCCTCTGTCCTCCCCTCCCTCTGTCACTCCCCTCTACGCTCCTTTGTCACCCCCTCTACGCTCCCTCTGCCAACCCCCTCTACACTCCCTCTGTCAGCCCCTCCCCTCCCTCTGCCAACCCCCTCTACACTCCCTCTGCCAACCCCCTCTACCTCCCTCTGTCACCCCCTCTACACTCCCTCTGCCACCCCCTCTACACTCCCTCTGTCAACCCCCTCTACGCTCCCTCTGTCACCCCCTCTACGCTCCCTCTGCCAACCCCCTCTACACTCCCTCTGTCACCCCTCCCCTCCCTCTGCCAACCCCCTCTACACTCCCTCTGCCAACCCCCCTCTACACTCCCTCTGCCAACCCCCTCTACACTCCCTCTGCCAACCCCCTCTACACTCCCTCTGCCAACCCCCTCTACACTCCCTCTGTCAACCCCCTCTACACTCCCTCTGCCAACCCCCTCTACACTCCCTCTGCCAACCCCCTCTACCCTCCCTCTGCCAACCCCCTCTACACTCCCTCTGCCAACCCCCTCTACACTCCCTCTGCCAACCCCCTCTACACTCCCTCTGCCAACCCCCTCTACCCTCCCCTCTGCCAACCCCCTCTACACTCCCTCTGCCAACCCCCTCTACACTCCCTCTGCCAACCCCCTCTACACTCCCTCTGTCACTCCCCTCCCTCTGTCACTCCTCTCTACCCTCCCTCTGTCACTCCCCTCCCTCTGTCACTCCCCTCTACGCTCCCTTTGTCCTCCCCTCTACGCTCCCTCTGTCACCCCCTCTACCCTCCCTCTGTCACCCCCTCCCTCTGTCACCCCCTCTACGCTCCCTTTGTCCAACCCCCTCTACGCTCCCTCTGCCAACCCCCTCTACACTCCCTCTGTCACCCCTCCCTCTGTCACTCCCTCTACGCTCCCTTTGTCAACCCCCTCTACGCTCCCTCTGTCACTCCCCTCTACCCTCCCTCTGTCACTCCCCTCCCTCTGTCCAACCCCTCTACGCTCCCTTTGTCACCCCCTCTACGCTCCCTCTGTCACTCCCCTCTACCCTCCCTCTGTCACTCCCCTCCCTCTGTCACTCCCCTCTACGCTCCCTTTGTCACTCCCCTCTACGCTCCCTCTGTCACTCCCCTCTACCCTCCCTCTGTCACCCCCTCCCTCCCTCTGTCACCCCCTCTACGCTCCCTTTGTCACTCCCCTCTACGCTCCCTCTGCCAACCCCCTCTACACTCCCTCTGTCCTCCCCTCCCTCTGTCACTCCCCTCTACGCTCCCTTTGTCACTCCCCTCTACGCTCCCTCTGTCACTCCCCTCTACCCTCCCTCTGTCACCCCTCCTCCCTCTGTCACTCCCCTCTACGCTCCCTTTGTCACTCCCCTCTACGCTCCCTCTGCCAACCCCCTCTACACTCCCTCTGTCACTCCCTCCCTCTGTCACTCCCTCTACGCTCCCTTTGTCCTCCCCTCTACCCTCCCTCTGCCAACCCCCTCTACACTCCCTCTGTCACTCCCTCCCTCTGTCACTCCCCTCCCTCTGTCCTCCCCTCCCTCTGTCACTCCCCTCCCTCTGTCACTCCCCTCCCTCTGTCACTCCCTCCCTCTGTCACTCCCCCCCTCTGTCACTCCCCTCCCTCTGTCACTCCCCTCCCTCTGTCACTCCCCTCCCTCTGTCCTCCCCTCCCTCTGTCACCCCCCTCCCTCTGTCCTCCCCTCTACGCTCCCTTTGTCACTCCCCTCTACGCTCCCTCTGCCAACCCCCTCTACACTCCCTCTGTCACTCCCCTCCCTCTGTCACTCCCCTCTACGCTCCCTTTGTCACTCCCCTCTACACTCCCTCTGTCACCCCCTCTACCCTCCCTCTGTCCTCCCCTCTACCTCCCTCTGTCACTCCCCTCCCTCTGTCCTCCCCTCCCTCTGTCACTCCCCTCCCTCTGTCACCCCCTCTACACTCCCTCTGTCCTCCCCTCTACCCTCCCTCTGCCCCTCCCCTCCCTCTGTCACCCCCTCCCCTCCCTCTGTCACTCCCCTCTACGCTCCCTCTGTCACTCCCCTCTACCCTCCCTCTGTCACTCCCTCCCTCTGTCCCTCCCCTCTACGCTCCCTTTGTCACCCCCTCTACGCTCCCTCTGTCACTCCCCTCTACCCCCCTCTGTCACTCCCCTCCCTCTGTCACTCCCCTCTACGCTCCCTTTGTCACCCCCTCTACGCTCCCTCTGCCAACCCCTCTACACTCCCTCTGTCACCCCCTCCCTCCCTCTGCCAACCCCCTCTACCCTCCCTCTGCCACTCCCTCTCCCTCCCTCTGCCTCCCCTCTACGCTCCCTTTGTCACTCCCCTCTACGCTCCCTCTGTCACTCCCCTCTACCCTCCCTCTGTCAGCCCCCTCTCCCTCTGCCACTCCCCTCTACGCTCCCTCTGTCAACCCCCTCTACGCTCCCTCTGCCAACCCCCTCTACACTCCCTCTGTCACCCTCCCCTCCCTCTGTCCTCCCCTCTACGCTCCCTTTGTCCCCCTCTACGCTCCCTCTGTCCTCCCCTCTACCCTCCCTCTGTCCTCCCCTCCCTCTGTCACCCCCTCCTCTACGCTCCCTTTGTCACTCCCCTCTACGCTCCCTCTGTCACTCCCCTCTACCCTCCCTCTGTCACCCCTCCTCCCTCTGTCACTCCCCTCTACGCTCCCTTTGTCACTCCCCTCTACGCTCCCTCTGTCACAGCCCCTCTACCCTCCCTCTGTCCCCCTCCCTCCCTCCTCCCCCTCTACGCTCCCTTTGTCACCCCCTCTACGCTCCCTCTGCCAACCCCTCTACACTCCCTCTGTCCCCTCCCCTCCCTCTGTCCCCCCTCTACGCTCCCTTTGTCCTCCCCTCTACGCTCCCTCTGTCAACCCCTCTACCCTCCCTCTGTCACCCCTCCCTCCCTCTGTCCAACCCCCTCTACGCTCCCTTTGTCACCCCCTCTACACGCTCCCTCTGCCAACCCCCTCTACACTCCCTCTGTCACCCCCTCCCCTCCCTCTGTCACTCCCCTCTACGCTCCCTTTGTCACTCCCCTCTACCCTCCCTCTGCCAACCCCCTCTACACTCCCTCTGTCACTCCCCTCCCTCTGTCACTCCCTCCCTCTGTCTCCCCCCCTCTGTCCCTCCCCCCCTCTGTCACTCCCTCCCTCTGTCCTCCCCCCCTCTGTCACTCCCCTCCCTCCTCACTCCCCTCCCTCTGTCACCCCCCCTCCCTCTGTCACCCCTCCCCTCCCTCTGTCACCCCCTCCCTCCCTCTGTCACTCCCCCCCTCTGTCACTCCCCCCCTCTGTCACTCCCCTCCCTCTGTCACTCCCCCCCTCTGTCACTCCCCTCCCTCTGTCACCCCCTCCCTCTGTCACTCCCCTCCCTCTGCCCCCTCCCCTCCCTCTGTCCTCCCCTCCCTCTGTCACCCCCTCCCTCTGTCAGCCCCCCCTCCCTCTGTCACCCCCTCTACGCTCCCTCTGTCCACCCCCTCTACGCTCCCTCTGCCAACCCCCTCTACACTCCCTCTGTCACCCCTCCCCTCCCTCTGTCACTCCCCTCTACGCTCCCTTTGTCACCCCCTCTACGCTCCCTCTGCCAACCCCCTCTACACTCCCTCTGTCAACCCCCTCCCTCCCTCTGTCCTCCCCTCTACGCTCCCTTTGTCACCCCCTCTGCTCCCTCTGCCAACCCCCTCTACACTCCCTCTGCCAGCCCCTCCCTCCCTCTGCCAACCCCCTCTACACTCCCTCTGCCAACCCCCTCTACACTCCCTCTGTCACTCCCCTCTACACTCCCTCTGCCAACCCCCTCTACACTCCCTCTGTCACTCCCCTCTACGCTCCCTTTGTCACCCCCTCTACGCTCCCTCTGCCAACCCCCTCTACACTCCCTCTGTCAGCCCCCCCCCTCCCTCTGCCAGCCCCCTCTACACTCCCTCTGCCAACCCCCTCTACACTCCCTCTGCCAACCCCCTCTACACTCCCTCTGCCAACCCCCTCTACACTCCCTCTGCCAACCCCCTCTACACTCCCTCTGTCAACCCCCTCTACACTCCCTCTGCCAACCCCCTCTACACTCCCTCTGCCAACCCCCTCTACCCTCCCTCTGCCACCCCCTCTACACTCCCTCTGCCACCCCTCTACACTCCCTCTGTCACCCCTCTACACTCCCTCTGCCCCCCTCTACCCTCCCTCTGCCACCCCCTCTACACTCCCTCTGCCACCCCCTCTACACTCCCTCTGCCACCCCCTCTACACTCCCTCTGTCAACCCCCTCTACCTCCCTCTGCCAACCCCCTCTACACTCCCTCTATCACCCCCTCTACACTCCCTCTGCCAACCCCCTCTACACTCCCTCTGTCACCCCCTCTACACTCCCTCTATCACCCCCTCTACCCTCCCTCTGTCACCCCCTCTACACTCCCTCTGCCAACCCCCTCTACACTCCCTCTGCCAACCCCCTCTACCCTCCCTCTGCCACCCCCTCTACACTCCCTCTGTCACTCCCCTCTACACTCCCTCTGTCACTCCCCTCTACACTCCCTCTATCACCCACTCTCTTTCTTTTCTTTCTGTATCACCAGCACCAATTCCCTCACTCTTAAACCCGGACTCATGTTTCTCAATTAAATGTTCTCTCGCTTTCTGCCTCCCCTTTCTCTATCACAGCCCTCATCTCTCCTCCTCTCCTTACTCCCTCTTTCCCATCTCTACCCTTTTACATTTCTCTCTGTCTCTGTCTCTCTCTGTATGAAGGTGACCTTGTTTTCTCTGCTCACCCATCGATCGTTGCACTGGGAGGACCCGGCGGCTCCCCTCCCACTCGTTTCTGGAAGAGAGATGATGGAGGGAGATATGGAGGGATGGAGGGGGGAAAGGATGGATATGCAAGAGCGTGTATGGCAGTGCATAGGTGCATAATGTGCGGGGGTGTACGGCTATACGCAGTCCTGCATGTGTGTGCGTGTATACAGCCTCCTTTCTGTGCTACAGCTTGCCTCTTAGCTATCAAATAATTCAGTCAAGCCTCCCTCTGAAAATTACACTGCCAAGTTAGCCCATACCCTCCCACACATATACACACACATGCAACTATCACAATATATACACACACACAAATGTACATGTCACAGGCCTGCATACAGAATTGCACTGTATAAACTGTATTACCTTAATCAACAATTCCCATCAGATAAATCACATAAATGGTGGGACTGAAATGTTCCAATGTACTTGAGTAGCGGGTTAATGTGTAGTTATTTTCTGTGATATTGTAGAGCTATGCCGAACGATGGAACTTCAAAGTAGACATTAATTTTGCTGCAGTGCTTACTGGTATGTCCCCAGCCGAGAGAGAGAGAGAGAGAGAGAGAGAGAGAGAGAGAGAGAGAAGCATTAGAGAAAAATGTGATGGTATAGGGATGGAGAAAAGAGAAGGAAATAGTGGTATGAGGTATAAGAGCAACAGAGAAAGAGAGTAAAGAGAGAAGGAGAGGAAGGGAAATGAGACTGCTACACTGCGGGAAGCTGTGTGGGAGAATGAGAATGAGTGGTGTGGGTGTGTTCACACGCATTTACAATCAATAACGAAGGACAGGAGTGGACAGAGAGAGAGGGGGGGGGAAGAGAGGGGAGGGGGAAGAGAAAGGGAGAGAGGAAGAAGAGGGAGGGAGGGAGGGAGGAGGGAGGGAGGGAGGGAGGGAGGGAGGGAGGGAGGGAGGGAGGGAGGGAGGGAGGGAGGGAGGGAGGGAGGGAGGGAGGGAGGGAGGGAGGGAGGGAGGGAGGGAGGGAGGGAGGAGGGAGGGAGGGAGGGAGGGAGCAAAATAAAACTGATTTGGATTCTATTCACAATTCTCATCTGAGAAGAGTAGGTTCCCTCTGTTAGGGCAGAGAAATAGTGAGGGAGAATGTGAGGCAGAGAGATAGAAGGCGTGGGATATAGATGGAGTGGGAGTGGGGGATCGAGAGAAAGGGGGAAAAGGAAGGAAAGAAAGAAGTGATGGAGTGGAGGAAAATAATTCCCCTGTTACCAAATACAGTGGGGAGTAGATGTATTTCTTTGAGGTTTAATTTGATCGAACAAAGAGATAAAAGGGACCTATATCAGCCAAGTGATATTCAAATCACTAAAATCATCAATCACACACCGCATGTAGGTATGATATGCAGAAGACTCAATGCCTCGGGTCAAGTGGTAACAAGATGATTTACAATTCAAGATTTGTGTGTGTCATTCTTACACAGTGCGTGTGCAGGTGCATGTGTGTGGTTTGTGTTTGTTTTTAATTTATTAGGATCCCCATTAGCCGATGGCAATATTGACAGATGTCTTACTGGGATCTGACACATAACGAAAAAGATATTACAGACAAAACACTTCACAATTGACATACATTTAAAAACATGAACATGTAGTGTGTGTGTGTATGTGTGTGCATCTATCAGTTACACATACATGTCAGTACATACACACAAGTAGGTCACATGGTGGATAGGCATGGTGTCGTAAGGTGTTGCTGTATTTATTTTTTTAAACCAGGTTTACTGTTCACTTGCGTTATATAAAATGGAAGGGAGTTCCATGCACTCATGGCTCTGTATAATACTTGTTCTGGACCTGGGGACCGTGAAAAGACCCCTGGTGGCATGTCTGGTGGGGTAAGTGTACGTGTCAGAGCTGTGTGTAGTCAGTCTTTCCTCAACTCTTAGCCAAGAGAGACTGGCATGCATAGTATTATTATTAACTCTCTGATTACAATGAAGACCAAGACATGCTGCTCTGTTCTGGGCAGCTGCATCTTAACAAGGTCTTTCTTTGCAGCACTTGACCACATGACTGGACAATAATCAAGATAAGATCAAGCTAGAGCTTGTCGGTCTTGCTTTGTGGAGTGTGGTACAGACAGAAGACAGTTTACAATCTAAGGTAACACCAAGTAAGTTAGTCTCCTCAACTTGTTCAACAGCCACACCATACATTACCAGATTCAGCTGAGGTCTAAAACTTAGGAAATGATTTGTACCAAATACAAAGCTCTTAGTTTTAGAGATGTTCAGGATCAGTTTATTACTGGCCACCCATTCCAGAACAGACTGCAACTCTTTAAAGTGTGTGTGTGTGTGTGTGTGTGTGGCTGGTCCCATTCCTGAATGGGTGTAGAACAGAGCAGAGCAAAACAGGCTGTAGTCCGGGTACCTGCCCAATTATGGTCCCATCCCTGTCATGTTTACAATCTGTTATCAGGACTCCTCACTCTGTCTGACGAAAGCCATGCTTACAGACACACAACCTCTCTGTTTAAGTGTGTAGAAGACCACAGTGTACTGGTCTAAAGACAAGACAGCAAATCGACAGAGTACTCAGTCCCGTTCCATTTTGTACAGATCAGTACAACCTTGTTTTGCCCTGGTGTGCCATGCCGTGTGTGCAGGGCCGTACACAGTTCTTTGGGGGAGCAGGTGCTCAAAATGGCATATTCATATTTGGGCCAGTAACCAAAAGGTTGCTGGTTGAAATCCCTGAGCCGGCAAGGTGGAAAAATCTGCCATTCTGCCCTTGAGCAAGGCAGTTAACCCAGAACAACAACTGCTCCCTGGGCGCCGATGACATCAATGTCGGTTAAGGCATTTCAGTTGAATGCATTCAGTTGTGCAACTGACTAGGTGTCCCCTTTCCCTTTGTCAAAAAAACTCACATAAAACAATGCATTATCCTGTTTATGTTCTGCAACAACACACTCATCACTCGTTGTAAACAAGCTAGTGCCAGTGACTCCTAGTAGGCTATTAACTAAAGAGGAGATGAGTGACACTGGGAAAATAATGTCTATCACCTGAACTTAATGAATCCTTACGTAAATCTGCTAGCTAGATAGCTATACTGTCAAAACAAACCATTTTTTTTATTCTGCTGCTGATATCTGCCTCTTACTAATAGAAACTCAAATTGCCCCCTTCTCTGTCCTTAACAGAGAGACACACAGGACAGGTCCAGCTCAAAAGTTGCCTACCAGTATTCAAACGTCAATCCTTTACTAAGCTTACCACACATACACACGGAGGAAGAGAGTCAGCAAATCCTTCACCAAGCTGATGAGTAAGAGCTGCTAATGAACATCATTAGTTGTCTGCAGCTCGGAGTAGACTATAGACCGTATGGACTGGGAGCTGTCCCCATCACTAATTGTGTGGGCTGGCGAATAGGCAATGCATACTGCTGCTGCTGGGGTCTCTCTCTCTCTGGATTTCTCTCTGGATCTCTCTCTCGTTCTCTCTGGATCTCTCTCTTTCTCTCTGGATCTCTCTCTTTCTCTCTGGATCTCTCTCTTTCTCTCTGGATCTCTCTCTTTCTCTCTCTGGATCTCTCTCTTTCTCTCTGGATCTCTCTCTCTCTCTCTCTGGATTTCTCTCTGGATCTCTCTCTTTCTCTCTGGATCTCTCTCTTTCTCTCTCTCTCTCTGGATCTCTCTCTTTCTCTCTGGATCTCTCTCTCTCTCTCTGGATCTCTCTCTCTCTCTCTCTGGATCTCTCTCTCTCTCTCTCTCTGGATCTCTCTCTTTCTCTCTGGATCTCTCTCTTTCTCTCTGGATCTCTCTCTTTCTCTCTGGATCTCTCTCTTTCTCTCTCTGGATCTCTCTCTGGATTTCTCTCTGTATCTCTCTCTCTTTCTCTCTGGATCTCTCTCTCTTTCTCTCTGGATCTCTCTCTTTCTCTCTGGATCTCTCTCTCTCTCTCTCTGGATCTCTCTCTCTCTCTCTGGATCTCTCTCTTTCTCTCTCTCTCTCTTTCTCTCTGGATCTCTCTCTCTCTCTTTCTCTCTGGATCTCTCTCTTTCTCTCTGGCTCTCTCTCTGGATCTCTCTCTTTCTCTCTGGATCTCTCTCTTTCTCTCTGGATCTCTCTCTTTCTCTCTGGATCTCTCTCTTTCTCTCTGGATCTCTCTCTTTCTCTCTGGATCTCTCTCTCTCTTTCTCTCTGGATCTCTCTCTTTCTCTCTGGATCTCTCTCTTTCTCTCTGGATCTCTCTCTTTCTCTCTGGATCTCTCTCTTTCTCTCTGGATCTCTCTCTCTGGATTTCTCTCTGGATCTCTCTCTCTCTCTCTCTCTCTTTCTCTCTCTCTCTCTCTCTCTGGATCTCTCTCTTTCTCTCTGGATCTCTTCTATCTCTCTCTGGATCTCTCTTTCTCTCTGGATCTCTCTTTCTCTCTCTCTCTTTCTCTCTGGATCTCTCTCTCTTTCTCTCTGGATCTCTCTCTCTGGATTTCTCTCTGGATCTCTCTCTTTCTCTCTGGATCTCTCTCTCTGGATTTCTCTCTGGATCTCTCTCTTTCTCTCTGGATCTCTCTCTTTCTCTCTGGATCTCTCTCTCTGGATTTCTCTCTGGATCTCTCTCTTTCTCTCTGGATCTCTCTCTTTCTCTCTGGATCTCTCTCTTTCTCTCTGGATCTCTCTCTTTCTCTCTGGATCTCTCTCTCTTTCTCTCTGGATCTCTCTTTCTCTCTGGATCTCTCTCTTTCTCTCTGGATCTCTCTCTCTCTCTCTCTCTCTGGATCTCTCTCTCTCTCTCTCTCTCTCTGGATCTCTCTCTCTCTCTCAATTCAATTCAAGGGCTTTATTGGCATGGGAAACATGTGTTAACATTGCCAAAGCAAGTGAGGTAGATAATATATAAAGTGAATATATAAAGTGAAATAAACAATAACAATTAACAGTAAACATCACACATACAGAAGTTTCAAAACAATAAAGACATTACACATGTCATATTATATATATACAGTGTTTTAACAATGTACAAATGGTAAAGGACACAAGATAAAATAAATAAGCATAGATATGGGTTGTATTTACAATGGTGTGTGTTCTTCACTGGTTGCCCTTTTCTCGTGGCAACAGGTCACAAATCCTGCTGCTGTGATGGCACACTGTGGAATTTCACCCAGTAGATATGGGAGTTTTTCAAAATTGGATTTGTTTTCGAATTCTTTGTGGATCTGTGTAATCTGAGGGAAATATGTCTCTCTAATATGGTCATACATTGGCAGGAGGTTAGGAAGTGCAGCTCAGTTTCCACCTCATTTTGTGGGCAGTGAGCACATAGCCTGTCTTCTCTTGAGAGCCATGTCTGCCTACGGCGGCATTTCTCAATAGCAAGGCTATGCTCACTGAGTCTGTACATAGTCAAAGCTTTCCTTGATTTTGGGTCAGTCACAGTGGTCAGGTATTCTGCTGCTGTGTACTCTCTGTGTAGGGCCAAATAGCATTCTAGTTTGCTCTGTTTTTTTGTTAATTCTTTCCAATGTGTCAAGTAATTATCTTTTTGTTTTCTCATGATTTGGTTGGGTCTAATTGTGCTGCTGTCCTGGGACTCTGTAGGGTGTGTTTGTGTTTGTGAACAGAGCCCCAGGACCAGCTTGCTTAGGGGACTCTTCTCCAGGTTCATCTCTCTGTAGGTGATGGCTTTGTTGTGGAAGGTTTGAGAATCGCTTCCTTTTAGGTGGTTATAGAATTTAACGGCTCTTTTCTGGATTTTGATAATTAGTGGGTATCGGCCTAATTCTGCTCTGCATGCATTATTTGGTGTTCTACGTTGTACACAGAGGATATTTTTGCAGAATTCTGCATGCAGAGTCTCAATTTGCTGTTTGTCCCATTTTGTGAAGTCTTGGTTGGTGAGCGGACCCCAGACCTCACAACCATAAAGGGCAATGGGCTCTATGACTGATTCAAGTATTTTTAGCCAAATCCTAATTGGTATGTTGAAATTTATGTTCCTTTTGATGGCATAGAATGCCCTTCTTGCCTTGTCTCTCAGATCGTTCACAGCTTTGTGGAGGTTACCTGTGGCGCTGATGTTTAGGCCAAGGTATGTATAGTTTTTTGTGTGCTCTAGGGCAACAGTGCCTAGATGGAATTTGTATTTGTGGTCCTGGTGACTGGACCTTTTTTGGAACACCATTATTTTGGTCTTACTGAGATTTACTGTCAGGGCCCAGGTCTGACAGAATTTGTGTATAAGATCTAGGTGCTGCTGTAGGCCCTCCTTGGTTGGTGACAGAAGCACCAGATCATCAGCAAACAGCAGACATTTGACTTTGGATTCTAGTAGGGTGAGGCCGGGTGCTGCAGACTTTTCTAGTGCCCGCGCCAATTCGTTGATATATATGTTGAAGAGGGTGGGGCTTAAGCTGCATCCCTGTCTAACCCCATGACCCTGTGTGAAGAAATGTGTGTGTTTTTTGCCAATTTTAACCACACACTTGTTGTTTGTATACATGGATTTTATAATGTCGTATGTTTTACCCCCAACACCACTTTCCATCAGTTTGTATAGCAGACCCTCATGCCAAATTGAGTCGAAGGCTTTTTTGAAATCAACAAAGCATGAGAAGACTTTGCCTTTGTTTTGGTTTGTTTGGCTGTCAATTAGGGTGTGCAGGGTGAATAAATGGTCTGTTGTACGGTAATTTGGTAAAAAGCCAAATCTCTCTCTCTCTCTCTGGATCTATCTCTTTCTCTCTCGATCTCTCTCTCTCTCTCTCTCTCTCTCTCTCTCTCTCTCTCACTGTTTCTCTCTCTGGATCTATCTCTCTCTTCTCTCTCGATCTCTCTCTCTCTCTCTCTCTCTCTCTCTCTCTCTCTCACTGTTTTCTCTCTATGGATCTCTCTCTCTCTGGATCTCTCTCTTTATCTTTCTCTCTGGATCTCTCTCTCTCTTTCTCTCTGGATCTCTCTCTTTCTCTCTGGATCTCTCTCTCTCTCTCTTGTCTCTCTCTCTGTCTCTGGATCTCTCTCTCTCTCTTTCTCTCTGGATCTCTCTCTCTCTTTCTCTCTGGATCTCTCTCTTTCTCTCTGGATCTCTCTCTCTCTCTCTTTCTCTCTCGATCTCTCTCTCTCTCAGTCTCGCCCACTGTTTCTCTCTCTATGGATCTCTCTCTCTCTCTCTCTCTCTGGATCTCTCTCTCTATCTATCTATCTATCTATCTATCTATCTATCTATCTATCTATCTATCTATCTATCTATCTATCTATCTATCTATCTATCTATCTATCTATCTATCTATCTATCTATCTATCTATCTATCTATCTATCTATCTATCTATCTATCTATCTATCTCACTCTCTTTACTGCATGAACAATCATGAAGTGACCCAGGCTTATTGCACTGAGATGTATAGTACAAATACCACCCGCTACATATGTACCACCAATTACCAGCAGTAAGACTAATGGTGTACTGCTGTAGTCTACTGATGTTTTCATTAGATATTGGGCTAGGTTAGTGTTTATATACCTTTGATGAACACGGGAGGCAGCACCCTTGAGCACCAGAGAACTTCCCTCGGAGTGTCCCTGGGGTCAATTACTCTGAATGGGAGTCAATGAGGGCTTATAGGGCAGGAAGCGAGTGATCGGAATTGATTAAGGCCCATTTGCTCTTAGATAGATATCTTTTGGCCATGCATTTTAGCAATTAGTGATGTAACATCCATCTGCCTTACACCTTTAGAAAAGCAGCATGCTATTCCAAATGTGTTTTGTCTATGGACACCCTTACCGTGTTGTCTATCAGGACACCCTTACTGTGTTGTTTATCAGGACATCCTTACCGTGTTGTTTATCAGGATACCTTTACCGTGTTGTTTATCAGGACACCCTTACCGTGTTGTTTATCAGGACACCCTTACCGTGTTGTTTATCAGGACACCCTTACCGTGTTGTTTATCAGGACACCCTTACCGTGTTGTTTATCAGGACACCCTTACTGTGTTGTTTATCAGGACACCCTTACCGTGTTGTTTATCAGGACACCCTTACCGTGTTGTTTATCAGGACACCCTTACCGTGTTGTTTATCAGGACACCCTTACCGTGTTGTTTATCAGGACACCCTTACCGTGTTGTTTATCAGGACACCCTTACTGTGTTGTTTATCAGGACACCCTTACCGTGTTGTTTATCAGGACACCCTTACCGTGTTGTTTATCAGGACATACCGTGTTGTCTATCAGGACACCCTTACCGTGTTGTCTATCAGGACACCCTTACTGTGTTGTTTATCAGGACATCCTTACTGTGTTGTTTATCAGGACACCCTTACCGTGTTGTTTATCAGGACACCCTTACCGTGTTGTTTATCAGGACACCCTTACCGTGTTGTTTATCAGGACACCCTTACCGTGTTGTTTATCAGGACACCCTTACCGTGTTGTTTATCAGGACACCCTTACCGTGTTGTTTATCAGGACACCCTTACTGTGTTGTTTATCAGGACATCCTTACTGTGTTGTTTATCAGGACACCCTTACCGTGTTGTTTATCAGGACACCCTTACCGTGTTGTTTATCAGGACACCCTTACCGTGTTGTTTATCAGGACACCCTTACCGTGTTGTTTATCAGGACACCCTTACCGTGTTGTTTATCAGGACACCCTTACCGTGTTGTTTATCAGGACAGCCTTATCAGGACAATCCACAGTGTGGTTGGCATGTCATTAGTGTCTGTATATTTCCAGAGGTCCTTCCTCCTGTTCCAGTTAGCAGGTTACATAGAGGGAGGAGAGAGGGAGGACAGAGGAAGGTGGGAGGATGGATAGAGCAGGAGGGTGGAGAGTACTGATGTTTCTGATTGTGGTCCTTACGGTCTCAGGGTTCAGTGTCCTTCACCTCGCCTCAATAATTATAGACAGGCATCTGACACGGGCATCCCTACACAACACACTCACAACAACAGCCCATCCATCCATACTAAGTCCAACCCTACACGCAAAACAATATCCAACCTTAGATGTGTGTGTTCGTGCAAGCGTGTGTGTTGACCAGCTGTACATGGTCATATTGATCAGGAAGATCATTGATCAGAGAAAATCCTTGACCAGACTGATGACACAATACTTTTTTTTAATCCTTTATTTAACTAGTCAAGTCAGTTAAGAACAATTCTTATTTACAATGACGGCCTAGAAACAGTGGGTTAACTGCCTTGTTCAGTGGCAGAACAACAGATTTTTACCTTGTCATCTTGGGGATTTGATTTAACAACCTTTCAGTTACTGGCCCAACGCTCTAACCACTGGCCCAATGCTCTAACCACCACGCTACCTGCCAGCTACCAGGGGATTGGGTGAGCTGTGTGTGTGTATGGGAACAGCGTGTTTAGCTAGTCATGAGGACAGATACACACACGTTCCAGATGGATGAAATAGGTGGAAAATAAGACTAGAATATCCTGGGAAGAACTTGTATCGCTAGGAAAATACTGAGGAATAGGAATATCAGAGCAGATCTGATGAGGAAAGGCATTGTCATTTATAACAACACTCTTAGAACAAAAGGTTCCAAAAGGGTTCTTTAGCTGTCGCCCATAGGATAACTCTTTCAGGTTCCAGGTAGAACTCATTTGGGTTCCATATAGAACCCTCTGTGTAAAAGGATTCTACCTGAAACCAAAAAGGGTTGGTCAAAAGGTTCTCCTATGGGGACAGCTGAAGAACACTTTTTATGTTGTAGATAGCACCTTTTTTCTGAGAGCGTAAGGTTGGAAATAGATTTCACCATTTTCAGGAGAGAGGTCTGTGTGGGTTTGTCTATGTGTATTTGTCTGTGTGTGTATTTGTCTGTGTGTTTGTCTGTGTGTGTACTTGTCTGTGTGTGTTTGTCTGTGTGTGTGTGTGAGTCTGTTTGCCTGTGTGTGTGTGTGTGTGTGTGTGTGTGTGTGTGTGTGTGTGTGTGTGTGTGTGTGTGTGTGTGTGTGTGTGTGTGTGCTCTAGAACCCCAGGGTTTGAGTGATAATCTTCTGTCAAAGAAATATAGATATTGGTGAAATATGCATGGGCCATAGAGAGAGCCCATATGAACCATACATTATTCAGATATTTCATTCACATGAAGCATGCCATGGGCATAGTGAAATGGTGAAGGAAGCTTCTTCATTCACTCATTGCTTCAACACAATATCCTGTTTCTACTAAGAGCTTTGATCTATGACTGTGCGTGGTGCTATAGTGACAGATTTATGCAAGCATTTGAACACACAGATGCAGCCTTGCACACACGCAGGCACACACACACACACACACACACTTGAGGCAGACCTGATTGGCTTAAACTAATCACTTCAAAGTTCCCTCTCTCCAGCCTGTTTCTGCTGATAAGGATTTTCTGTAAGTGCTTGTGAATTATTGTGTGAACACAATTTCTAATAGCTGTGTGTTTTTGCTAGAAAACACATACAGTCGTGAGTTTGTGTATGTGTGTGTTGATGGGCACAGCTGGCTTTCCTTGAGCATCAAATCAAATCAAAGTTTATTTGTCACGTGCGCCGAATACAGGTGTAGACCTTACAGTGAAATGCTTACTTACAGGCTAACCAATAGTGCAAAAAAAGGTATTAGGTGAACAATAGGTAGAAATAAAACAACAGTAAAAAGACAGGCTATATACAGTTACGAGGCTATAAAAATAGCGAGGCTACATACAGACACCGGTTAGTCAGGCTTATTGAGGTAGTATGTACATGTAGGTTAAAAATCAAATCAAATCAGATTTTATTTGTCACATACACATGGTTAGCAGATGTTAATGCGAGTGTAGCGAAATGCTTGTGCTTCTAGTTCCGACAATGCAGTAATAACCAACAAGTAATCTAGCTAACAATTCCAAAACTACTACCTTATAGACACAAGTGTAAGGGGATAAAGAATATGTACATAAAGATATGTGAATGAGTGATGGTACGAGTGGGTTAGGGTGTCTGCATGTCTACAGTGTGTTTAGCTGAGGTGGGTATAGCCTATGTTCTGTTAGATGAAGGACGTTCCCTTCAATTAGAGGGGCTTGCCTTAGCTGCCAAGTGCTCATGGAAAGTCAGAATCTTTATTCCTTAATAAAGCCCATATTGATGTTGGGCGATGAAAATTATATCTTTACAGTTTTTTTCGATTGCTAAACGACAGTGGACACAACTGGAGTCACATGTGCAAAACTCTAACTACAGTCTGCACAGCAGCAGTTCATGTGGACCAAACTCTAGTTCGTTTTTCATTGCTTGAACACAGTTTTCAAAACTCTACACACTTATCCCATGACTTTAACCACAACCTGCACAACACTGTGGATTTAGTAGCACTTTGTTCAAATGCTAACACACTGCTGTCAAAACTGTGAACCACACATTCAAAACGGAATAGATTTCAGCCTTGTGCCTTTCAAACACTGCTGATTGCAATTTCAGCTGAAAGGCTAAGCAGGTGTCTTGTTTTAGACTTGTTAGTGAACATACACACATATTACAGTATATATAGGTAGAGCTCAGAAAGACTCATTTTGGAAATGGAACGAGGAAGATGGGTTCGTGGAGGGAGAAGGGTGGCAGGGAGAGGGCGGATGCGTGGAGGAAAACAAAGAAGACAAAGAGCTGTTATTTCAGATGAAATAAGGGCTACACTTATAGACCATGTCGTGAACCATGGTCTCTCATTGAGAGAGGCAGGGTTGAGGGTGCAACCCAATCTGCAAAGATCCACAGTGGCATCTGTAATGCGAATTTTCCATCATGCAAACAGGTGAGAGTTACATCCTTACAGTAAGTGAAAACATTACAGGAATCTATTTTGTATTGCAATTATAGAATATTTACACAGATATATATTACAGTAAGTTTGACTGTAAAATATATTTTTACAACAGGACCCAAAGGCTGCCCCCAACAGGGGGAAGAGGAAAAATATTTTCAGATGCGCAGGAAAATGCTATTGTTGACATGGTTGTTGTCAACAATGCAATAAAACTGCGGGAGATTCAAGATAGAGTGCTGGCTGATAATGATATATTTGAAAATGTTAATTCTGTCAGCACAACAACTATTGCTCGAGTCCTAAAGAAACACCAAGTTACAATGAAACAGTTATACACTGTACCGTTCGAGAGAAACAGTGAACGGGTAAAAGAGCAAAGATACCAATATGTCCAGGTAAGACGTCTGAGGTTACGTACACAGCTATACAAAATATTTACAGTAAAAAAAAACACTAGCATTTCTACAGTAAAACTGTGCACTTATTGTTTTTCAGAGAGTAATGGAGGTGGAAGCACTGGAAAGACCACATTCATTTGTATTTATCGATGAAGCTGGATTTAACCTTGCCAAAACACGGCGCATAGGAAGGAATGTTATAGGTCAAAGGTCCACTGTGGAGGTTCCAGGCCAAAGGGGGGAAATATCACTATGTGTGCTGCAATGGCCAATGATGGTTTGCTTCTCAACACACCACTCATTGGCCCATACAACACAGAAAGGCTTATAGCTTTCCTAGAACAGCTCTATGCTCATCTAGTGCCAGCAGAACAGGGGGAGCCAGTAAGAAACCCCCAAGTTTTTGTCATAGTTTGCGATAACGTTGCTTTTCACCACTCTGCAGCTGTCACAGATTGGTTTGCAGCACATCACAGATTTATGGTTTTGTACCTGCCTGCATATTCACCCTTCCTCAACCCAATAGAGGAGTTTTTCTCTGCCTGGAGGTGGAAAGTGTTTGGTCACCACCCACATGACCAAATGTCTCTTTGGAAGCCATGCGTGCCGGATGTGAGGACACGAGTCCAGAGGACTGCCAGGGATGGATAAGGCACTCCAGAAGGTTCTTCCCCAGGTGCATGGCAAGAGAAAACATTAGGTGTGATGTTGAAGAAAACCTGTGGCCTGATGCTAGAGAGAGGCAGGATTAGCCCCTCAATTATTTGTTCGAATTACAGTATGTACTTTTAGTTTCTACCTTTTTTTTTCTCATTACTGTAATTCTGTAAATTACTACAGACTATTGAAGCCAAACTGCTAATTTTCATTTACCTTAAAGAATTGTTATGTTCTAAAAATTTTAATAAATCATGTGAAAGAATGTCACTCTTTTCTTTGAAGAAAATATTACTTTGTATGAAGTCACTGAAATTGTTCAGACTGTAAAGATGAAAAGTCTGTATTTTCTGTATTGGTGTTTGATGCTAGTGTTTTTACTCTCAGTGTGTTCTGAGTGACAGTGTGTGTTATCTCAGTGAGGGTTGTGCATAGTGTTTGGCTGCACTGAGCGTGTTTTGAGCCATGTGTTAAGAGTTGTGTTGCTTGGAATGAGTTTTGCAGGTGATGTGAACTGTTTAGCTCAGGTGACTGTTGGTAGTGCAGACTGTAGTTAGAGTTTTGCACATGTGACTCCAGTTGTGCCCACTGTCGTTTAGCAATCGAAAAAACTGTAAAAACAGCTTAATTGTGAGAGAGCAGAGAGCGGAGAAGAGAAGTGTATGTAAAGATAAATGCTTTGTGGTTCTAAACCAAGAGGGAAATCAACTCACATCACAGCAACAGATGGGGAGATCCATCTGATGAATGACCCACAGCAGGCCTTACTTCCACACTGCCGACGGCTGCAGGTAGAGCTTCAAACACACTGTACTGCACTTCCTGCTGATTACCATCCCTGGTGAATAAAACAGATAATAAATAGATTGAGCTCATCAGTGTTTCCAAGCATTTTGGTTTTGACATGAGCATTGAGTGTTGGCCAGTTAAAAGTGAAAACGCACAAAGAGCTCACAAAAAGGAGTCACCAGTGAGCAAAGAGCTACGCGTCCAACCAGGGCACCGGCCGGGCAGGCTGGGCTGAGATGCAGGCTGGGCTGAGATGCAGGCTGGGCTGAGATGTAGGCTGGGCTGAGATGCAGGCTGGGCTGAGATGCAGAGATGCAGGCTGGGCTGAGATGCAGACTGGGCTGAGATGCAGGCTGGGCTGAGATGCAGGCTGGGCTGAGATGCAGGCTGGGCTGAGATGCAGGCTTGGCTGAGATGCAGGCTTGGCTGAGATGCAGGCTGGGCTGAGATGCAGGCTGGGCTGAGATGCAGGCTGGGCTGAGATGCAGGCTGGGCTGAGATGCAGGCTGGGCTGAGATGTCACACCTGGAAGACAGAGGGGGATTAGAAAATAAAAAAAGAGGGGAAGTAAATGAGAGAGGGAGATGGTGGGAATATCAAAGAGATGGAATTTGAGAGAGATGGGGTGGATGGAAGAGGGGAGAAGGAAGAAGGGTGAAAGAGGAGGACAATGGAGTAAAAGATGAAGAGGGTGAAATGGAGGGTGAAAAAAATGAGGAAAGAGGCAGAGAAGGAGAAATGGGCATCTCAGCCCAGCCTGCCCGGCCGGTGTCCTGGTTGGATGCGTAGCTCTCGTGTGACAGATGCACACACACATACATACCTACATGATCACACACACATACATACATGAACACACACACACATACAGTGAGAATGGGAGTGTGTGACAGATGCGCGCACACACACACACACACATACATGAACACACACACAGGGAGAATGGGACAGTGTAGAGGGCCAGTGGCAGCTGCCTCATCATGCGTGTCATTTTGTCACGCGTGTGTTCTCCCATCCCTCTGGGCGTGAGAGAGATAGAGAGACTGACGTAACCTTACACTGTGACCAACTCTCTCTCTTTCTCTCTCCCACACTCTATTTCTACCCTACCACACCTCTCTCTTTCTCTCTTTCTCGCTCTCACACACACACTCCATTTCTCCCCTAATGCCCCTCCCGCTCTCTCCCTCACTCCCCTAATGCCCCCCTCTCTCTCACTCCCCTAATGCTCCCCCTAATGCTCCCCCCTCTCTCTCTCTCTCTCTCTCACTCCCTAATGCTCCTATCTCTCTCTCTTCCCCTAATGCTCCTATCTTCCACTCTTCCTCTCTCTTCCACTCTCTCCCTCTCTCTCTCTCTCCCACACTCTATTTCTACCCTACCGCTCATCTCTCTTTTTCTTTCTCACTCTCACACACACTCGATCTCTCCCCTAATGCTCCTCTCTTCCACTGTCTCCCTCTCTCTCTCTCTCTCTCTCACACTCCCCTAATGCCCCTCTCTCTCTCTCTCCTCTCTCTCTCTCACTCCCCTAATGCCCCCCTCTCTCTCTCTCTCACTCCCCTAATGCCCCTCTCACTCTCTCTCTCACTCCCCTAATGCCCCCCTCTCTCTCTCTCTCTCTCTCTCACTCCCCTAATGCTCCCCCTCTCTCTCTCTCTGTCTCTCTCTCACTCCCCTAATGCTCCCCCTCTCTCTCGCTCTCTTTCACTCCCCTAATGCTCCCCACCTCTCTCTCTGTCTCTCTCTCTCACTCCCCTAATGCCCCTCTCTCTCTCTCACTCCCCTAATGCTCCTATCTTTCTCTCTTCCACTCTCCCTCTTTCTCCTAATGCCCTCTCTCTCACACACTCTATTTCTCCCCTAACGCTCCTCTCTCTCTTTCACTCTCACTCTATTTCTCCCCTAACACTCCTCTCTCTATCTTTCACATGGACACAGGTTATATAAAAATGCAATCGTTGCATTGGTGGAAAACCTCAAACTACTTACCCAATACACACTCACATGATGATGAACCACAATCAATCAACAAGAGCCTTTCTGATCAGCCTTCCTCCTTGAGCTTACAATTTTCTTCTTCCCCAGCAGCAGCAACTACAAGTGATTGATACAGAAAACCTCTAAAACTCGTTTCATTTGTCCTTGACTACCTACTCTTGTCCCTGACTGATTACCTATTTGTGTGTGTGTGTAGGACAACAACATGCTGTCAAAGATAATGAAGGAGGAGTTGTTTGCTCCTTACAGGAAGTCTTCCTTGTCTCATGTAGCCTACAGCAAAATATGAACAAGTCTTAATTTTAAATGTTTAATGTCACACACACACACACACACAGACACATACGTTGAGGGAGTGGAGAGGTCATGTGGTGGTAGAGTGGGGATGAATACTGGGCTGATAGAGTGATGCTAGGCTCTCCAGACCTCTCTACTGATGCAGAGTAAGCCCTTAGAAAAGCAATCACACCCCAGCCCTGAAGGCCAGGCATGCACACACACACACACATGCGCACAAACACACGCGTATACACAAGAGAGATGAGAGGGTTATTTGCAGTGCTGTTGCCCCACCCTGTGAGAAGGTAGAGAACACACACACTGCAGGGTGTGAGCCCATTAACTGGAACTATTACCTCCAGGACAACACTGCATCACTGTGACATGTTGGTGTATTTCCCCTTTTCATTTGGTAGCAGTGATAATGTCTTCTAACTTCAATGTCTTTCCTTGGAGAAGAACTCTCCACCCTCTCCTGCAGAACCCCAATGCTGTCTTGGATTACTTTGAGTTTCACCACATGCATATAAATGGAATCGGAATTATGTCAATTAATTCTTACGGATAGGCGGGACAGTTGTGTCCCACTTGGGCAAAAAACAGGGAAAATGCAGCGCGGCAAATTTAAAAAAAATGATATATAAATCAAACTTTCATTAAATCACACATGTAAGATACTCAATTAAAGCTACACTCGTTGTGAGTCCAGCCAACATGTCAGATTTTAAAAAGGCTTTTTGGAGAAGGCATAAGAAGCTATTTGCTGATGATAGCACCAGCAGTAAACAAACAGGTTAGCATATTTCAACCCTGCAGGCGCTACACAAAACGCAGAAATAAAATATAAAACATGCCTTACCTTTGACAAGCTTCTTTTGTTGGCACTCCAATATGTCCAATAAACATCTCAATTGGTCCTTTTGTTTGATTAATTCCGTCCATATTTATCCAAATGTCAATTTATAAAGCGCGTTTAATCCAGAAAAAAAACAGCTTCCAAAAAACGCAACGTCACTAATATATTTTAGGTATTTTTAAACGTTAATCATCGATCAAATTGTAGACGGGTCTATCTGTTGTTCAATCCAGGAAGAAAACATACCAGCGCTACTTTTCACGTCTTGTGCGACTCTCAACAGTGTTACCCAGTTCCTAGTTGGCCTACTTCTTCATTGCACAAAGGAATAACCTCAACCAAATTCCAAAGACTGGTGACATCCAGTGGAAGCGGTAGGAACTGAAAACCAGTTGCTAAGAAATATCGTTTTCCAACGAGAACCCACTGAACAGACAGAGACCTCAAGAAACAAAATTCTGAACGGTTAGTCCTCAGGGTTTTGCCTGTTACATAGGTTCTGTTATACTCACAAACATGATTCAAACAGTTTTAGAAACTTCAGTGTGTTTTCTATCCACATCTACAAATAATATGCATATCTTATATTCTTGGCATGAGGAGCAGGAAGTTGAAATTGGGCACGCTATTTATCCAAAAGTGAAAATTCTGCCCCCTAGCCACAAAAGGTTAATAAAAAGTTGTGATTGTGAACACATCAATACAGTATCAATAAACCTTGACGCAACAATCACCACTACATGTTTGCAATGGATCAGAGGGGCGTTCAGGAGCACCATGTTTTAGTGTGTCAGTGGTGTTGCAACCAGCCAGGTCACACCATGATACAAGTCAGTATTCAACATCCATCAATGTCTGAGGACGCCAGGAGATGATGTGGAAACCAGCCACTAGGGGCAACAGTGAGCGCTGTTACCTTCAAGTAGGTTTCAGTGTTGAGGACGGGGATGGTGGATAGGAGTAAGCATCTGCCTCTGATTTGAAAGGCTGCAAGTTCAAATCCAGCAATATAACGTTATTTGTTGTTGTTTTAAGCCTATCCCAAGCCTTAACCCTTACCTTAACGACTTGGAGTTCATGCCTAACCTTAAAGTTAACAATAACCTTAAACATTTGGAGTTTATGTCTAAAGTTATGCTTAAACACTTTGAAATTTGACATTTGGAACAACTTTGCAATTTGACGTTTGAGAAACATGGACGAACATCTAATTCTTATGTGAGACTGTGAGAGCTAGTTGGTTGCAACACAGAGAGAGTAGATAGGAGCCAACTCTGGGGCAATCTGTTCAGACAGCCCGCTAACCCATTCGGTCACGCCTCTGATAACACAGCTAAACAGAAAGACTGAAATGCTGCAGAGCCCATCTCTATGTAAATGCACCAGGTAAGTGACAAGAATGGAGAACGCCTCAATGACACTACACACACAGAGAGACATACACACAGGCTCACACAGACGCACGGACGGACACACACACACAAACACTTACACTGTATACAAAGCATTAAGAACACCCGCTCTTTCCATGACAAAGACTGACCAGGTGAATCAGGGTGAAAGTTATGATACCTTATTGATATCACTTGTTAAATCCATGGGAGGAGACAGGGTAAAGAAGGATTTTTAAGCATTGAGACAATTGAGACATGAATTGTGTATGTGTGCCATTCAGAGGGTGAAATGGCAAGACAAAAGATTTACAGTGCCTTCGGAAATTATTCAGACCCCTTGACTTTTTCCACATTTTGTTACATTACAGCCTTATAATACAATGGATTAAATTTTAAAAAATACTCAGCAATCTATGCACAATACCCAATACCCCATAATAAACCAGTTTTTAGACATTTAAGCAAATTTATAAAACACTGAAATACCTTATTTACCTAAATATTCAGACCCTTTGCTATGAGACTCAAAATTGAGTTCAGGTACATCCTGTTTCCATTGATCATCCTTGAGATGTTTCTTCAACTTGATTGGAGTCCACCTGTGGTACATTTAATTGATTGGACATAAATTGGAAAGGCACACACCTGTGAAAAACTGAGTAATTGGGGGAGAAGGGCCTAGGTCAGGTAGGTGACCAAGAGCCAATGGTTGCTCTGACAGAGCTCTAGAGTTACTCTGTGGAGATGGGAGAACCTTCCAGACGGACAACCATCTCTGCAGCACTCCGCCAATCAGGCCTTTATGGTAGAGTGGCCAGACGGAAAAGGCACATGACAGCCCACTTGGAGTTTATCACAAGGTACCTAAAGACTCTCAGACCATGAGAAACAAGATTCTCTGGTCTGATGAAACCAAGATTGAACTTTTTGGTCTGAATGCCAAGAGTCACATCTGGAGGAAACCTGGCACCATCCCTACTGTGAACATGGTGGCAACAGAATCATGCTGTAGGGATGTTTTTTAGAGGCATCAACTGGGAGACGATCAGGATCGAGGCAAAGATGAACGAAACAAAGTACAGAGAGATCCTTGATGAAAACCTCCTCCAGAGCGCTCAGTACCTCAGACTGGGGTTCACCTTCCAACAGGACAACGACCCTAAGCACACAGCCAAGACAACGCAGGAGTGACTTCAGGACAAGTCTCTGAATGTCCTTGAGTGGCCCAGCCAGAGCCCAGACTGGAACCCGATTGAACATCTCTGGAGAGACCTGACAAAAACTGTGCAGCAATGCTCCTCAGCCAACCTGACAGAGCTTGAGAGGATCTGGAGAGAAGAATGGGAGAAACACCCCATATTTTTTATATTTTTTTATTTTACCTTTATTTAACTAGGCAAGTCAGTTAAGAACAAATTCTAGTTTTCAATGATGGCTGCTTTGTTCAGGGGCAGAGTGACAGGTATACAGAACAGGTGTACAGAACGACGACATACAGGTGTGCCAAGCTTGTAGTGTCATACCCAAGAAGACTCAAGGCTGTAATCACTGCCAAAGGTGCTTAAACAAATTACTGAGTAAATGGTCTGAAAACTTATGTAAAAGTAATATTTCCGTTTTTATTTTTAATAAATTAGCCAAAATGTATAAAAACCTGTTTTTGTTTGGTCATTATGGGGTATTGTACTTAGATTGATGAGGGGAAAAGCTATTTCATCCATTTTAGAATAAGGCTGTAAAGTAACAACATGTGGGAAAAGTCAACGGGTCTGAATAGGGTATGGTAGTGTGGTGGAGATTTTAGCAAACATCTTGTTGGTGCTAACAAAAAAAAAATTGGGATGTATGCCAGCAAAGCCACAACACAACACAACAAACACAACACTAAACAATATATTAATTGCACTATAACAGTGACAAACAGTGCCCACAAACTGTTAGGGCCTACATAAAACTCTGCCAACAGTCCTAACAGCAGTCCCAACACCTTACCACTGCTACACCTGGTAATCAGTCGAGCCTTTTTTGGCAGCGAAAAGGTTCATTCAGTCTCAATTAGTGCCTTTTTAAAAAACATAGCTGATATGGCTGACTTGCTTAAACAAATGTGGCTTCTACTGACAATTGAGATGTACAAACTATGGCATAAGGAGACGACGAGCGGATAAGAGGCAATCTGTAATTTCGATTAGGACATTAATGAGCAAGCTAGGACAGACATTAGTTCAGTAACTATTAGTTCAGCACTTTGGAAATGTACAGCGAGAGAATTCAGAACATGTGCCATTCTTATAGTTTTCTCCCTGTACACCAAGTCAGAACTGTAGGATAAATAAACGGGGCATATAAGCAGACAATGAAAGCTCTTACAATATTCGATGATTACATTTCTCTAAAACAAGTTATATAGTACATGTGCAAAACAGTAGGTGAAATTAAGAGATGAAAATAGACCAAATTATTAGGGTGAGGCACATGAGCTACTAACAGCTTACTACACAACATACACTTAGTATTACTTTCTTAGCTACAGTATACATATCTCCCTGGCATATTACATAATTTATGCAGCAGCATACAAGAGATTTCTGGACTCACCTTGTTGTGCTGTGCTCACTTGAACAGGAAGGTGGCACGGCGGTCATTTGTGGGCAAATTTTGTCATCAAACTTTGTTATCGAAGTCTGGCATTCTCTGGATTTATGGTGCTTTCAAGACAACTAGGAACTCAGAAAAAAAACACGTTCAAACCATGATATTGCTGTGATCTCCAGGTCGAAGCTCTAGAAAGAGGCCCGAGTTGCCGAGTTACAATTCCGAGTTGGATGGATAACCGTTCAAAACGGATTTTCCCAGTCTGAGCTAGTTTTTTCCGAGTTCCCAGTTGTCTTGAACTCACTGAAGTCATATTTTTTAACAGTTGTTTTGAGCGTGTCAAAAATCATGCTGGATTGACAGCATGGCCAATGTTGAATGTTTATCATT
This sequence comes from Oncorhynchus tshawytscha, assembly GCF_018296145.1. Classification (NCBI taxonomy): domain Eukaryota; kingdom Metazoa; phylum Chordata; class Actinopteri; order Salmoniformes; family Salmonidae; genus Oncorhynchus; species Oncorhynchus tshawytscha. The sequence goes on from NC_056435.1 coordinate 55,426,950, forward strand.
TAAACTTGGAAAAGAGAACCTTTAAACCGGGAATTGGGACCACACACCCACTCACTCACCCACTCTGAATAGCAGGCTAGTGATTGCTTTGCCATGCTAGCAGATAGCCACTGATTCCTTCCAAACCACTCATTGCTGAATTTGCGATTTTCAACTTGTTGTGTAATGTTCATGTCCAATGACCGGTGACCGATGAGCACCGATATGTTTTATCTATAATTTCTCTTAATTATTTATCTTCACATGACAAAGATTATAAAGGATTTACCAGTAGATAGTTGACTTGATTCATGATGATGACTGCTAGCTAAGATTTTGAAAGTATAATGTTGACATGATCAGTCCAATCAAAGCTACTGTAAATATAACATTATTTGACTTATTTCTATCTGTGGCCAATGACCCTTCTTGGATGGGCACTTCTAATGTAACTCTATGGCAGCACCCAAGGGGCTTGAATTGTCGAGGTCTACCCTTAGATTTGGCGGTGAGGTAGTGACAGAACACTGAGCCAATCAGGACGCAACTAGAGAACAATACCAACCCCTACACTCTGTATTTTCTGCTGGCAGCCCCACCACCACACAAACACTGAGCTAGGCTGAAACGCCTACGTTTTGGAGCTGCCTTACTCAAGAAAGCAAAAAAGAGACCATGTTTGTATGGAGGCTTTATTAACTCAATGATTTATTTTTTTACACTGTTTGCAAACTGATATGTAACACATATTAATGACAAAATAACATGCAAAACAGGGAACCCCCCCAAAAAAACAAATATCTATACATTTTTTGGCGCTAAAAATGTGGGGCTAAAAACATGGCAGGTAGCAGGGTCCAGGTGCACCGGTTTGTGTGTGTCAAGAATTGCAACGCTGCTATGTATTTCATGATCAACAGTTTCCCGTGTATATCAAGAATGGTTCACCACCCAAAGGACATCCAGCCAACTTGGCACAACTGTGGGAAACATTGGAGTCAACCTGGGCCATCATCACTGTGGAATGCTTTCAACACCTTGTAGAGTCCATGCCCTGATGAATTGAGGCGATTCCAAGGGCAAAAGGAGGATGCAACTCAAAATTAGGAAGGTGTTCCTAATATTTGGTCTACTCAGTGTAGCAGGACAACAAATCAGGGTAGAGATTAGGAAAAAAACAGGTTTGTTTTCCACAGCACAGTGGACCGCAACTCTCTTTCACGATCTCTCTCTCTTTACCACTTTCCCTCTCACTCTCTCAATTCAATTCAATTTAAGGGCTTTAAGGGCTCTCTCTCTCTTTAACTGAGGTCATGTTTCTGGGACTACCCACTAGCCCCCTTCCCTCCCTCCCTCTCTATTTGTATTACTCCCTCTCCTCCCCCTCCATCTCTCTCTGTCTGCCATACTGAATGAAATCAGGGGCTGGTGGTGGTGTGTGTGTGATTGCGTGTTGTAGTGGACCATGGACAGGTCATAAAGGAGGGATTCATGATCTGGCATAAACAGACTTTTCTCCCTCTTCTTTTTCCTCTTTTTCTTTACGACAGCCAGTGAAGGAAAATCAATGGGAGCACCAATCCAAATTTATAGCTACTTGGAATCCAAAGCCAGGCTCCACATCCTGAGGACCTCGGGAAATGTCTCAAAACAGGCCACTAGGGACAACAGGGAGCGCAACCACCATCAAGTAGGCTTGGGTTTTGCTAGGGCATTGTGGACGCGGGTGGCAAATGGGTGTAATCCCATGATTATTTTTTGCCCTACCCCAAACCTTATCTCTTATGAATGTGATGTTTGTAGAAACATAATGATGGAGAGTAAGAGGAGTCAACCCAGGGTGTAAAAAAACACTTAAAGATGTGATGTTTGGCGGCCTCCCGAGTGGCGCAGTGGTCTGACACTGCATCGCAGTGCTAGCTGTGCCACTCTGGGTTCGAGTCCAGGCTCTGTCACAGCAGGCTGCGACCGGGAGACACTTGGGGCGGTGCACAGTTGTCACTGTTAGGGGAGGGTTTGGCCAGCAGGGATGTCCTTGTCCCGTCACGCACTAGCGATTCCTGTGGTGGGCCAGGCGCAATGCACGCTGACACGGTAGCCAGGTGTATGGTTTTTCCTTTGACACATTGGTGCAGCTGGCTTACGGGTTAAGTGGGCATTGTGTCAAGATGCAATGTGGCCTGGTTGGGTTGTGTTTCGGAGGACGCACAGCTCTCGACCTTTGCCTCTCCCGAGTCCGTACGGGAGTTACAGCGATGAGACAAGACGAAATACCAATTGGATTCCACGAAAATGGGGTAAAAAATACAATCGGACATTTGGAGAAATGTGGATAAACATTCAAAACTGAAAACGTGAGATTTTGTTGCAAATGAGACCATTATACTCAGATAGAGCACAAGTGGCATAGTAAGAGAATGTGTATGCGTGTGTTAGAGAGGGCGAGGGAGAGAGAAAGTATATGGCCTTTGTGGCATCTATGCACTAAAAAAGGTCCCAGTCACTTTAAAAACACCCCCTTCTAACACAGAAACACACATGAACCACATGAGACACCGTTAGCACATCCAGTAATTCAGTCATTCCCATCCAATCCCTGCTTTGTAGCATTTTATATTCATGCAATATGTGGATGCCTCAATATACTTCTCAGTGTGTGTGTTAGTGTGCACGTGCATGCATGCATGTGTGTGTGTGTGTGTGTGTGTGTGTGTGTGTGTGTGTGTGTGCGTGCGTGCGTGCGTGTGTGTGCTCGTGTGGGTTCTGTGCGCTATGGCTGAGCAACTCTAATCCATATTAATTCATTCTGTTGTGATGGAACAGCACCCAAGAGAGTGATTCAACCACTGCCCCACCGTCCAGCTGAGAAAGACCTATTCAGCAGATTTATGAAGGACTGTGTGTGTGTGTGTGTGTGTGTGTGTGTGTGTGTGTGTGTGTGTGTGTTGTGTGCAGCCAGGTCGCTCAAGACCCTCTGAAAAATGTGACGTCCATCCAGGTAAGCAGGACGTCGGGAGATTAATTCAAAACCGGCCACTAGGTGCAATGGTGAGCGCTATTTACATCAAGTAGGCTAGGGTTTTGCTAGGCCGTTGTGGACGGGGATGGTGGATGGGCATGTGTGTACAATCTCAGTGCTAGGCACTCTTTTTTTCCCTTTCCCCCCCATCCCAAACCTTAACCATTGATAATTGATGCCTAAACCTAAATGTGGAGTTGTTTTTGTTTTAACTAGGGCTGTCAAATCTAATAACACGCTAACATGGACCTTTTTAATGCCCTAGCTATTTTGGACACCGTTAATTGCGTCTCCATTTCTTCACCTTAAGGACCCACATGTTTCCGCATGGACCCTTTTAAGCGCAACACACAACACGCTCTGTGCTGTGTGTACCTGGTTTTGGTAGTGCTGTCTGTCTCTATAGTGGTGCTAAAAACATCCGCAGCTTCGTGCAGCCATAAAGACAATCCCATGCGTCTCTTTAGATAACACAAAGATGATCAATTACATTGACAAGATAGCCAAGTGATCGCTCCAACAATGGAAATTAAAATAATGAAGGCAGGCGAGATCAGGTGGGACCATTCTAACCAATGAGAGGGCAGATATGCATGTGAACAACAGGCACAACTAAGTAATTTTTCTCAAAGTTGCCAGAATACCAAGTGCATCCACTTATATCAGTACATTTGTAACAGTCTAAACATTACGGAACTTATATTTAATCAAATAAGCCTCACGTAAATCGATAATCTCTCATCGACCTCCACGCGGACAGATTTTTTGGGTGGAGTACATCCTCTCTCTTCCTCCCTGGAAAACAGCAAAACATCATTTGTAGAGAAGTAGCTAGATACTTATGCTAGTTAGTTATAGCTAGCTTGCTAACCAAATCATGTTTACATGCCATGGCTGAATGCCTCTTGATTCAAATAACTTCCCCCAATGATTTTAATCGGAACAGGACATCCATTCAATTTAGCTACTGTTTTTATTGTAGTTCTCAGATCAAAAGATTTAAGAAAAGTATCCCAGTTATAGTAGTAGCAGCTTGTGACTAGTTCATGTTGAAGAGCATGGATAGGTAGCCTAGGCTAGATCTAAAAGCTGTATTACATTTTACATGAACTCAGACCTGGCTGATCTGTTGTTATTGTCTACTTTGAAATTCATAACATTGTTGGACAGGTTTAAAAGTTCTTTGTTATTTGTATATATAGAGCCAGTTCTTTTTTCCTATAGTCAACCCTCCAATCATAAATTGTGAGAACACTCATTGGAATGCCTAAAGCTGTCACGTTCTGACCTTTATTTCCTTTGTTTTGTCTTTATTTAGTATGGTTGAGAATCATACTTAGGTAGCCTGGGTTTCACTGTTGGTTTGTGGGTGTTTGTTTCCGTGTGAGTGTTTGGGCCACACGGTACTGTTTCGGTTTTCGTTTTCGTCACATCGTTTATTGTTTTGTATTTCAGTGTTCAGTTCGTTTTGAATAAATCATCAAGAACTCTTACACGCTGCATCTTGGTCCGATCCTTACTCCTCTTCAGACGAAGAGGAAATCTGCCGTTACAAAAGCTTTAACAGTACTTGTGTGTGTGGTGTGAACAAGTGTTAAACTTCAAGAACATTGATAAGAGAGAGTAGGCCTACTTAAACATATGGACCATAAACAGTTATGTTAGTGACTTGTGTTATTTATGGGGAAAATGCTATTAAAACATTCTGATATAGATAATGTTGTGTTTCTTTCCCTTACAATCAAATCACAGTATGCCTATAACTATTTAGGGCCAAACTAATGCCATTAAATCGATTCATTGTTTTAATCATTTGAGAGCCCTAGTTTTAACTTCAAAACCTAACCCTTAACTTAACCATTCAAATGAATGCCTAAACTTCATTTTATGGACAAATGTTGAATTCTGCAATGAGACTGTGGAAGCTTGTTGAAACAAAGGTGAGAGAAGATCAGGGGGACACACAGGAAAATACCTCCCTTATCTCTCTCTAATGTTCTACAATAGTAACAGTAACACTAACCTCAGCAGTTTTCTACTAGAGACATGCTTACTGTTCACTCCTGGAACTAACACGTTCTCACAGGTGGGGTGTGTGTGTATGTGTGAATGAGGTAGGGGTAGGGAGGAGCTATCAAGATGAAGGCAAGGGGCTACCATTAAGGTAGGAAGAAGGGGTGAGGAAGTGGAGACATAGATAGAGGGAAGGGGGAGGTAGAGGAGAGGTGTAGAGAGTGAATTGTGATCCCCTGGTTTCAGGCCAGCACTTCATCCTAGCCTGCTGTCAATGAGACCACTGGGAATGGGCTTTTCATCATCAACACACAGACACAAGCACGGGCACACGCACACACCCTGACGCACACACACACGCACACAGAGAGCTTTGACTAGTCTCTTCAGTTGATCAGATAGCATAAAAACAAAGCTACAGAACAAAGACAAACAACACCAGTGATATGGTATACAGTGCCTTCAGAAAGTATTCATACCCCTTGACTTATTGCACATTTTGTTGTGTTACAGCCTGAATTCTACACAAAACCCCATAATGACAAAGTGAATGCAACCAGCATCTCTCTACAGTTTATAATATGCACTGTATTAAATGGGCAATCTGGGATTGATACAGTGGCGACCTGTCATTCAGACACCTGTCATTTTGAGCGCCACACTTTCCTGTTTTGCATGTTATTTGGCATTAATACGTGTCACATCATTATTGCAAACAATATCATTGAGCTAATAAAGTCGCATACAAACATGGTCTCTTTTTTGTTTTCTTGAGTAAGACAGCTCCAAAATGCAGGTGTTTCAGCCTAGCTCAGGGCTTTCTGTGGTGGTGGGGCAAGCCAGCAGAAATTACAGAGTGTTGCACTGTGATTGGCTCAGTGTTCTGTCACTCATGGGGACACTACTTCACCGCCAAGTCTAGGGGTAGATGTAACGTTCGTCGTCTTCCTCTGATGTAAGAGAGGTCGGACCAATTTGCAGTGTAAGACAAATAATAAGACAAATTTTAACAAGACAAATTGAACACTACAAAAATACAAAATAACAAAGTGAAACAAACGAAACGGTCCCGTGTGGTAACAAACACTAACACGGGAAATAATCACCCACCACTCAAAAGTGAAACCAGGCTACCTAAATATGGTTCTCAATCTGGGACAACGATAAACAGCTGCCTCTGATTGAGAACCATACCAGGCCAAACACAGAAATCCCAAAACATAGAAAAAGGAACATAGACAACCCACCCAACTCACGCCCTGACCATACTAAAACAAAGACATAATAAAAGAACTAAGGTCAGAATGTGACAGTAGATATAGAAAATTCAAGCCCCTTGGGTTCTGCCATAGAGTTATATTAGAAGTGTCCAAGAAGGTGAACGTCATTGGCCACAGATAAAATTATGTCAAATGACGTTATATCTGCTGTAGCTTTGATTGAGCTGATCATGTCAACATCATACTTTCAAAATCTTAGCTAGCCTCTTAAAGCTAGGGGGCAGAATTTCAACTTCCTGCTACTCATGCCAAGAATATAAGATATGCATATTATTCATAGATTTGGATAGAAAACACTCTGAAGTTTTTAAAACTGTTTGAATCATGTCTGTGAGTATAACATAACTTATGTAGCAGGCAAAACCCCGAGGACTAACTGTTCAGATTTTTTTCCCCCATCTCTATTCCCTAAATTGTCTTTGACATTGGATATTTAATAGCAATCTATTTTCAGTTTCTACCGCTTCCACACGATGTCGCCAGTCTTTGGAATATGGCTGAGATTATTCCTTTGTTTTATCAGGAAGTAGGCCAACTCGGAACGGGGGACACTTTTGTGAGTTGCGCAAGACGTGTAGAGCAGAGCTTTTTTCTTTTCGTTCAAGTATTGAATACAGATTTCCCTGTCTACAATTTGATCGATTATTAACGTTTAAAGATACCTAACGTTGTAGGTAAAGTTTATTTATTATTTTGTAGTGACGTTGCGTTTATCTAAGCTGTTTTTTTCTGGATCAAACGCGCTTTATAAATGGATATTTTGGATATATATGGACGGAATTAATCGTACAAAAGGACCAATTGTGATGTTTATGGGACATATTGGAGTGCCAACAAAAGAAGCTCATCAAAGGTAATGCATATTTTATATTTTATTTCTGCGTTTTGTGTAGTGCCTGCTACGCTAGCTCTTTTGTTTACTACTGGTTCAGATGGGTGCATGCTATCAGATAATAGCTTCTTATGCTTTCGCCGAAAAGCATTTTTAAAATCTGACATGTTGGCTGGATTCACAACGAGTGTAGCTTTAATTGAGTATCTTACATGTGTGATTTAATGAAAGTTTGAGTTTTATAGCATTTTATTTGAATCTGGCGCTCTGCATTTCCCCTGGCAATTGGCCAGTTGAGACGCTAGTGTCTCCCTATCCTCAAGAGGCTAGCAGTCATCATCGTGAATCAGGTCGACAATCTACTGGCAAATCCTTTTTACTCCTTGTCATATGAAGATAAATAATTAAGAGAAATTATAGATAAAACATATCGGTGCTCATTGGCCATTGGACATGAACATTACATAACAAGTTGAAAATCACAAATTCAACAATGAGTGGTTTGGAATGATTCAGAGGCTAACTGCAAGCACTGCAAAGCAATCATGTGCCTGCTATTCAGTGGAGTGACTGTGTGGTCCTAAGTTTAAGGGTGTATTTTCCTAGTTTAAAATTATAAACGTTCAACATTGGCCATGCTCAAAACAACTGTTAATTCTAAACTACAAAATCTGATTTTAGTGAGTTCAAGACAACTGGGAACTCGGGAAAAACAAGCTATGACTGGGAAAATATGTTTAGAACTTTCATCCAACTCAGAATTTTACATTCAGAACTCGGGGCTCTTTCTAGAGATACGACTTGAAGATCAATGACATCATCATGATTAAACTTTTTTTGGGCGAGTTCCCAGTTGTCTTGAAAGCACTTTAAATCCAGAGAATGCCAGACTTTGATGATAAAGTTTGATGACAAAATCTGCCCAGGAAGGACCTTCCTGTTGAAATGAGCACAACACAACAAGATGAGTCCAAAATTGCCTTGTATGCTGCTAGATAAATTATGTAATATGACAGGGAGATATGTATACTGTAGCTAGGAAAGTAATACTAAGTGTATGCTGTGTAGTAAGCTGTTAGTACTTGTGCCTCATCCTAATAATTCGGGCTATTTTCAACTCTTAATTTCACCTACTGATCTGACTTGGTGATGAACATGTAGCGTATCACCTGTTTTTGAGAAATGTACTCATCAAATATTGCAAGAGCTTTCATTGTCTGCTTTATTAATACAATGTTTTTTTTAAAGCCAGTAAATTATGCCGGACAACTCCCTCGGGTAGACAATGTCGGCAGTCCAGCTGTGAAGGCCCGGTGGGGCCCACGTAGGCAGCAAAACGGGTCCGGATAGGTGACTGCAGCCCAGGAGTGATTGATGGAACTCTTCAGCTGGCTAGCTCCGGAACAATTGATGTTTGCTCCGGAATCGACGAAAGCCGATAGTCACACGGATAGCAGCTAGCTATCTGTGAGATCCAGGTATGAATGTCCAGAGCCAGCGGCCGAAATCCAGGGACATGGAGAGAAAAATTGGTCCGGTATGTTCCTGCACCGCGTCATACAAAACTGCCGATAGATTCTCGAGCCAAAGGACAGCCGATGACCACAAACCGTGGTTAGCTGAATACTAACGATTTGCCAGTAAAGAAGCTAACTAGCTTCTGAACTAGCTTCTAAACCTGCTTCTGATTAGCTTCTGGACCAGCTTCTGGCTAGCTTCTGGCTAGCTCCTGGCTAGCTCCTGGCTAGCTCCTGGCTAGCTTCTGGCTAGTTTCTGGCTAGCCTCTTGGAGCCTCCGGCTAGCTTCTTGGAGGATTACAGATCTGAGGTAAATAATACTTTTTTATAAATATAAATTGGTGAGGCGGGTTGCAGGAGAGTGTTTTGAAGATGAGTTTATGGAAAATTAAAAACATGTATGTGAAAAAAGTTGTAAATATATATATATATATATATATATATATATATATATATGGGACACGACAAGACGAGGACAAAAGACGTCTGAACTGCTATGCCATCTTGGACGTTAAGTGTTAAATGTGTCCCTCCTTCCAAGCTGTGTGTGTGTGATTTAGTTTTTCTTTGAAATTTTATGGGACAAATGACTGATTTACAGTTCATGGGGGTTGCCTAATCACACATATGAAGTTTTGGAAAGATCTGACTTTTTTTAACCCTTCGAAACAGCCCCTGTGACACCAATTATGGCACTTCCGGTTGGCACAGGAAGCTATAATTAAATACATATTTTGGGGTATATATCATTGGGGTATACTTTTACAGAATCCTGAGTTTTAAGTCTTTACATTAAGAACTGACTGATTTACACAGGGTTGAATGCACTATTTCTATCAAACTGCAGGTAGGTTATGGATATACACTTTTAGGGTGATTTTAACCACTTCCGGTTGGTCCAGGAAGCTTAGAATCGACACAGGTAGACCTCATAGTGGCCTGATGGACTGTCACCGAAGACAGGTTCATACGCCATTCATAACCTACATAGGCTTCAGGTTGAATTTAGGGGTGCAGGCAATGTATTCCTATGGGGAGAGAAGTCAATGCAAACTGTTTGATGTAAACACCTTATTTTAACTGTTAAGGGTTAATGCCACACGGTCAAGGTTAGACTTGCACGGATCGGGAGGACCTTAGGAACGTACCCGAGGTCGAATTGTGCTTCTCACCCTAACGGTTCTCTCACTGTCTCCCAAAAGCAAATGACGTTGTGGGGCAGTCTTCATTTTGGGCCTACTTTTCTCATGGTCGCTGAAGTTAAAACCGAGCGAGCTACGGTCAAGCGGGATATCTCGTTGAACTCGGCAAGGCCTAGAGAATATGGAAATGCCATTGCAGGCTCTGTGTGTCTTTGTCACTCCATCCTTGCTGTGTTTGTGTGTGTGTGTGTGTGTGTGTGTGTGTGAGAGAGAGCTTTTCTTTGACATCTGTTGGGAGAAATGACTGACTTACAGTTCATGGGGGTTGCCTAATCACACATACGAAGTTTTGAAAAGATCTGACCTTTTTAACCCTCCGAAACAGCACCTATGACACCATTTCAAGGCACGTCCGGTTTACACAGGAAGCTGAAAGTGAACACATATCCTCCTTGGGGTAGGCAATTATAGAATTTTGAGTTTTAAGTCTTTATGTTAAGAACTGACTTATTTACGGAGGGTTTAGTGAGTGTGTGTTATTTCAGAAAATCACAGAAAATCACAGAAATCTCACAGAGCTCCAAAGCACACTTTACAAAGATTCATATGAACACGCTGCAACTGGATCTGTAACTGTTTTTTTTTTTAAACACCTATTTTCAAACATCACCAATTTGACATTGTACGATTTCTCTTAAATGATGATAGATAAATAGCTGGTTCTTTTTTTTATTGAAACTGGAGGCTCCTTGACTTTGACGTGAAGCGGAAAAATTATTGCTCTATTTTCATTTTGGACCTTTAACCCAGAAAAATGGCCATAACTCAAAAACCGTTGAGGCCTAGAAACCATCTTGTTCGGGGCCAACTGCCCATTATGCCAATCTCACGCTCACCAAGTTTCGGCTTCGAAATATTTTCCGTTTAGGAGATAAGGCCACGTCGCGATTAGTGATGTTTTGTACATTTGCAATATGATTGCTTATGCCCTCTTGTGGGATTTACCGGAACAGCGAAAAAATGACCAAAATTTGATTATTTTATAAAACGGAAACCGAATGTCCGAGAGAGTTCGTTTGATGACTTCCCGGTAGATCCGGCCCTGCCGCACGGCCCGACGCCTTCCGCAAATTTTACAAACATCTTCGGACGTCTAGTAAGGGACCGTACATTTGCAATATGGACTTTCTAAATAACCATATGGCGAATGTCAAAATGTTCCCTGTAGGTATGTAAGGGTATTGATAAGAAACCTGTAGAATGTTTATAGCCCAGTAATAAGTCAGTCTGGTCTGTACAGAGATATGACACAATGTAGTTGGGATTTGTATTAAAACCTGTTACGGCTAGACGTTCCGCTAGCGATATAATTCATGCCTTACCTTTGAAGATCTTCTTCTGTTGGCACTCCAATATGTCCCAGAAACATCACAAATGGTCCTTTTGTTCGATAAACTCATTCTTTATATCCCCAAAATGTCAATTTATTTGGCGCGTTTGATTCAGAAATACACCGGTTCCAACTCGCCCAACATAACTACAAATGATCTAATAAGTTACCTGTAAACTTGGTCCAAACATTTCAAACAACTTTCCTAATGCAACTTTAGGTATCCTAAAATGCACATAATCCATAACAATGTAAAACGGAATATATTGTGTTCAATAGTGGATTAAATCAAAGTGGAGCAAGCACCAAACAAAAGAGTCCATTTGGCTTGACACAGACTTCTCTACTTCTTCATTTCTCAAAGGAAAAACCTCAACCAATTTCTATAGACTGTTGACATCTGGTGGAAGCCATAGGAACTGGAACCAGGTGCCTCATAAATCTAGTTTCCCATAGAAAACTAATAGAAAACACAGTGAACTCGATTTTTGGGGGTTTGTCCTCTGGGTTTCGCCTGCCAAATAAGTTCTGTTATACTCACAGACATTATTTTTACAGTCTTAGAAACTTTAGAGTGGAGTTATATCCTGCCTGTTTGGCCCTGTCTGAGGGTATCATCAGATGGGGCCACAGTGTCTCCTGACCCCTCCTGTCTCAACCTCCAGTTTCTCTGCTGCAGTAGTTTATGTGTCGAGGGCTAGGGTCAGTCTGTTATATCTGGAGTACTTCTCCTGTCTTATCCGGTGTCCTGTGTGAATTTAAGTATGCTCTCTCTAATTCTCTCTTTCTCTTTCTTTCTTTCTCTCTCTCAAAGGACCTGAGCCCTAGGACCATGCCTCAGGACTACTGTTGGGGAATAATCAGAATTGGTGGGTAACATAGGTAAGATGTTTTATATTCATCATATGTTTGTAAGTTACTTCTCATCAAGAATGTTATTTTTGTATAATACTGTGGCAGGGTTGCAGTATCTGTTCTATGTCAAGCCTAAGTTGCATGGGCCGCAGAGAGGGGAGAGGTCAATGTGTCATCATGTGTAAACATATCTTTTGCTCCACTGTGTCTGTGTACCAGTCACTCCCTACTTTTCCCATCGGGGAAAGGAGGATGGCAGTGTCTGGAATCATTCTATCCTCTCCGTAAGCTTGTCCAGGATTGGTTGTATTTAGAGTTGGTTGTATCTAAATGACAATTTGATATATGCCTGTTGATATGGAGGATTGGTTTATGGTTCTGAGTTTGAGAGAGGAGACAAAGCTGAACGATTTATTACGTCTATGCTGTCTGACTGTGTGTTCTTTGCTATTAAAGGATCTCAGTTGCAATGTAGGGGGGCTCTCAGAGAATTAATTGATAGACACTGAATTGCCTGAGAGTCACAGGGTTGTGATAGAGCTCATATAATTAAAGATGGACTTTGATAACTAACTCTGACTTGTGTTGTGGTTTGCTCCCATGATTTGGTAAATAGAGGAAATTTCCACGACACTACCTGGCATGATGTCTCCTTGTGTCTCTAGTCCACCTGACCGTGCTGTTGCTCCAGTTTCAACTGTTCTGACTGCGGGCTATGAAACCCTGACCTGTTCACTGTGATTACTATTATTTGACCATGCTGGTCATTTATGACCATTTGAACATCTTGGCCATGTTCTGTTATAATCTCCACCCGGCACAGCCAGAAGAGGACTGGCCACCCCTCACAGCCTGGTTCCTCTCTAGGTTTCTTCCTAGGTTCTGGCCTTTCTAGGGAGTTTTTCCTAGCCAACGTGCTTCTACACCTGCATTGCGTGCTGTTTGGGGTTTTAGGCTGGGTTTCTGTACAGCACTTTGATATATCAGCTGATGTAAGAAGGGCTAGATGAATACATTTGATTTGATTTGATTTTCTATCCAAATCTACTAATTATATGCATATCCTAGTTTATGGGCCTGAGTAGCAGGCAGTTTGCTTTGGGCACGCTTTTCATCCGGACGTAAAAATACTGCCCCCTATCCCAAAAAGGTTAAACACCAGCCACAACACACAAGATAGAAAAGATATCAGAAACACAAGATGAAGTAGATACATTTTAGCATTTTCCACTTACAACTTGCCAAGTCATTGTATTTATCAGTTGGATTAGGGTTAGGGTTCAAGTTTAGGGTTATGGTTAAGTGTATGGTTAGGGTACGGATTGAAGTTAGAGTCAGGATTGAACCAGGATGTGGACAGGGTAAGGGTGTCAAGGGGTGTACTAGAGGCGAAGTCAGGTGCAGGAGAGCAGAGCAATGTTAACAGGCGCACTTTATTTTCGTTACAAAAACAAGAGCACTACATAAATCAAACGCGCTCAAAACACGGAACATAACAAAAGTAAAGTGCGTAATAAAACACCACAATAACATGAAACAAATACCTGATGGGAAACAGAGGGTTAAATACAAGTAGATTGATTGGGGAAATGAAAACCAGGTGTGTATGGAACAAGACAAATGGAGCAGCGATGGCTAGAATGCCGGTGACGTCGATCGCTGAACGCCACCCGAACTAGGAGAGGAGCCGACTTCAGTGACGTCGATCGCTGAACGCCACCCGAACTAGGAGAGGAGCCGACTTCAGCGACGTCGATCGCTGAACGCCACCCGAACTAGGAGAGGAACAGACTTCAGCGGAAGTCGTGACAAAGGGTTAGGGAAAGGGTTAATTAGGGCTAGTTGACAGTATTAGCTAATGATGGCACAGCTCATTATTTCTCAATGCACCATGAATGTCCATGTGTAATGTGAAATGAGGATGTAATCAATGGTCAACGAATGGGGTCTTCTCTGGAACATCCCTGTCCAAAACAGGTCATGTCACTTTTGTGTGTGACGGCTCACAACCACTCGCGCTTGCCCTGTGACACACGCACACAGCCTTGTTATATATGAGTCCATGTGACAATGGAATGAGGCACCAGTCAAATGTTTTACAAATAACATATATTATCTTCACGGGTTAAATCCTTGAAACCAGGAGGTCGCTTTCTATTCCCCAGATTACTATAGTATTTTTTACCTCTGCAAACATTCATCAGTTCTATCCAGACAGATCTCTGTTTAGGTTTTCATAGCAGTTTGAATTATAAAATTCTCTTTATTTCTTGCCCTTCACTCTCTACCTCTCGCCCTCCACTCACTCTCTCTTTCTCCACTCTTTCCCTCCACCTCTCTCCACTCTATTTTTCTCCCTCCACTCTATCCCTCGCTCTACCTCACCCTTTCCATTTCCTCTTCTGCCGTCGTATTTTCTCTTATTCATCCTGTTCGTTTTGTTGGGCTGTTTCTGTGCATTTTGTCTGGCGCAGCTCCACCTCTATGTAGCTGTGAAACATTAATGCACGCTAATGTATTATTAACAAACATCCAGTTCATCTCTCGCTGCCGCTCTTCCTGCAAGATTCTCTCATTTCACTGCTGAATTTTTCCTCTACCTCTGTCTCTGCAATTACCTCTCTCCACTATCACTCCATCTGTGACCGACCGCCTTGATTCGTTCTTATGTAGCAAAATTTGAAATTGTGTTTTGTACATAAAAGCAGAGACACAGAGCTACAAAATGATATATCATACACTGCATTTAAGGAAGAATGGGAAAGTAATTATGTGGTGGAGCTTGAGCATGGTCCGCCAGGCACAATACCAGAGCACAAACTTGTTCTTGTTTTGGCCACTGCAGCCTTTGCTGGATGACACGCCTTCATCAATCAAGTAGTTGACTTGTTGTGGTATTCCTTCACAGCAGACACCAAATAAGCCTCACTTGCGAGAATTTAAAAAGTAGAGGATACCTGGCTGCAAAGAGTCAGAACGATAGTGTACCTGCAAACAAAAAAAGACCATTAAGATATATTAAAATAAATTGTTTCCCCCCTGTCAGTCTGTCTTTACACAGCTCAGTGAAAGGCATTTGCCTGTGTCACATTGGCATGAATGACTTGGGAGACAGGTGCAGGAATGCGTAATAGTTTTTTTTATTAAGCCCAAATTACGATGGGCCGTGCGTGTAAAGCCACGGGGACGAAGACCAAACAAACACGTAACAAAACACAGGGTAGAAACCCAAAACAAAAGAGCGAGGAGTAGCTCGAATTAATAACATGATTAACCCACGGGACAAGACCCAAAATCATCTGCACAATCCACAATGGCACGAAAGCCAAAACACACAGCACAGGTACTCCCACGCACCAACGGACATTGTAACAATAATGGACAGCCTAATGGAAACCAAAGGGCACACTTATACAAGTATAGGACAGGTGTGCGTAATGAAAGTTCCCGGAGGATCTGTGACAGCCTGCTTCCCATATCTATCTATCTATTGCTTGCTTGCTTGCTGGTTAAGTAGGTGCCCCCTGAGACAACTGAAGGTCTTGACAGGAGGTCTTGCAGTCAGCAACCATCTTCTGGTAGACAGATCGCTCATTCTGAACAAGCAGGAGATGCTGCTCTTGTTTCTTCAGCTTGGCTGATTTAACAGCTTCTGGCAGATTGGTAGATCTGAAGACCTGATAGTTGTTCCTCTGGCACTGTCAGCACAGGTCTGTCATGAGGCTTAGTGTGTAATGGCCGTTGGTTGAAGAAGGTGAGGACCAAGGTACAGCGTGGTACGTGTTCATCTTTATTTATGAATTGAACACTGAATGAAAAAACAAAAGAGCATGAACGAAACAGTTCCGTCTGGTACAGAATACAAAAACAGAAAACAACTACCCACAAACACAGGTGGGAACAGGCTACCTAAGTATGGTTCTCAATCAGAGACAACAATTAACAGCTGCCTCTGATTGGGAACCATACCAGGCCAAACACATAGAAATACAACACACAGAACAAAACATAGAATGAAAGACATAGAATGCCCACCCCAACTCATGCCCTGACCAAACCAAAATAGAGACATAAAAAAGGAACTAAGGTCAGGACGTGACATTTGATTTGATTTGATTTGACATAGTGCTTGAGATGTGAGGCAGCAATTTTCTCCACAGATTCCCGAAGGAAGACAGCACTACACATACCTCTGGAAAATACATAAATAATGTGAGATCAATAAAAGTAGTGCCAATCATGTTGGAGGTCAATTAAATCATCAAACTGTGTTGTTTATGCTTTACGTACCAAGTGTTGTCATCAATTCCTTGCCACACTGCTGCTTTTGTTACATCGGATGGCAGCAGCTTTTCACCAAAGTGTTTGTGTTCTGGGTGGTGTCCTGGTAATACTATTGCATTATCCTCTGCGTAGTTGATGATGAAGTTCACAACACACTGTAAATCCTCGTGCTTCACATGTAACCTGTGCTTGCTTGGGCCAGCTCTCTTTTTTATAGGAAGCATCAGACCATTCTCCGCATATGACTGGTGGAGGAGAGTCAGGCATGTTCTACTGATGCTGAAAGGCAAATTCCAAATACAAATATTTTAGCATTATTATACAATAGATAGCCGTAATCAACGTCAGACACACCTGGCTAACTTGATGGATCATGTACTCATCTGGCGAAGTGGAGTCTTTTGTTTAGACATGCTAGGTAAACAATGAACCGTAATCCTAATCCATAGAGTACTAGCAACACAAACTGATTTCCATAGCTAGCTAAAGTTAACCAACTAGGTTCAATATTAGCTAGGCTAAAACTAGCAATGCAAATGGATTTCTGAGATAAAATTACTGGACAGCTCATATACGTAATTTTAGCTAGCGAGCCAGCCATCTAACGCTTTAACTTGTAATGTAAATAACTTTCTGACAAAATTAGAAATGTATCATATCTGAAACTATATCTAGACTCATCTGTATACATGGATGAACACTTCATGGCAGACTGCAACCCCTTTCATTAAATAAGATGTCCTGTTTGGTTTATGTTTTGTCTGTACAGCTTGCTTGGCCCGTTGTGTCAAGTCACTCTGGTTCACACTGACCGTGTGCAATGCCATAAGAGTCATCAGATCCTTCTCCCTCGATGTGGGGGAACATGGTTGCCCTTAGTTGAGATATAATCTGAAATCAAACGCCAGAATTCTATTAATCTCCTTATCATACTCTGCTTCTACCAGACATTCAACTGATTTCAAAACTCAGTCAACTTCTTCTGTGACAACAACACTGTTGATAGCCATTTCTTCCCCCATCACGGTCATCAGAAGACTCTACAATGTCTTCTTCAATTAAAATGTTTTTACCTAAATTCGGGATTTCCTCATTGTCTGATTCATTTTCAGAGTCAGAAAGAGTCAGCATGGCACGATTGTCCTCCAGAAAGTAGTCCATCACCACTTTTTCCCTCTGACCTTTGTCGATAGTGACTGATAAATTAAGGGCAGCAATGTTATGGAGAGCAGTAGCAACATATTTGCAGTTCTCCATGGCTAACGTTATATATTTCTAAAAAAAAACTGCAGTAGAAAGTATTATCTATGCATAACAAGCAGCTCATTTTATAAACAGAAGATGCTACATGGCAGACCAATCTGAAACTCATCTCTCGGCATGTCCAGCCCACTCATTGTCTCATGGCTAGCGGGAAGGTTCCTGCCTTTTTCTGTGGCTAAACCAACTAGGCTTGTAATTTAACAACTTTATTCGTATTTACAGATGGCAAACAAGTGTGTTATTAAGGCACATGAACGTTCAAATGTTCCAGAAGGCATTTCTGCAAAAAAACGCATTTAATAAAAAATAATGTTCAAATGACTCTCCTGTGAAGTCGTGACTTGCGACACACGCTTAGTTTCCTGAAACGAGTCATCTCTCTATACTGTACCTCTCGTTATCCATCTGTATATCACCTCATCTCTAGGTTTATCATTCTCTCCGTCTGTCTCATTCCTTGTTCACTCCTCTTTCACTGCTCTCCCTCATTCCCTGTGTAATCTCTCTCCCTCTCCCAATCGGTTTCACTCCCTCCCCTCTGATTCCCCATGTTGCTCTCTCTCTTTCACTCTCTCCCTCTCTCTCCACTTCTATGATAAGAGGGTGTAAATGAGACAGATTTTGTTTTGGCCCTGCGTGGCTTGTTTGAGTGTGTTTTCTGGATGAGTGTATGCCTATGTGTGGTTGGTGTTTGTGATATTTTGTCCTCCAGCGTGCCTTGGATTGTGTTCTCTCCCAGACTTCCTTTAAAACTTGTTAGGGAGGATGTTCCTCTGGCGGGATCAAATCAGCGGATATTTTAGAGCGCCACTTATTGTTTTCGATAAAACTCAAACTTTCATTAAAACACAAATGCAAGGTAGTGAATTAAAGCTACACTCGTTGTGAATCTAGCCACCAAGTCAGATTTGTAAAATGCTTTTCGGCGAAAGCATGAGAAGCGAATATCTGATAGCATGCACCCCCGAATACCAGACCGTCAACAAAACAACAGATTTAGCGGTAGCCGGCGCTACCCAAAACGCAGAAATAAAATATAAAACATTCATTACCTTTGACGAGCTTCTTTCTTGGCACTCCTATATGTCACATAAACATCACAATTGGGTCTTTTTCCCGATTAAATCCGTCATTGTATACCCAAAATGTGATTTGCTGACGACCGGTCTGATCCAGAAAAATGCCCCTTTACATGACGCAACGTCACTTTTTAAAATTACAAAAGTTACCTATATACTTTTACAAATCACTTCAAATTACTTTTCTAAACCAACTTTAGGTATTAATAAACGTTAATAGTCTATTAGATTGATCACGGGCGATCTGTATTCGATAGCAGCAAGTCTTGAAATCATCGTCCATGTTTTCACTTTCAAAACATCCTGTGGTGAGCCCAAAGAAAGGAAATGCGTCACGTTTCCAAACCAAGGATAAACTAGGCCCAAAATGACAGCATTGGCGACTTCGTGTGGAAGCTGTAGGCGTTTACAGGGGCTTGATAAGTATTTTCCTTCGCCTTAGGCAATACATTGACTGGCGGATGGATATTATTTTTGTGCTTTTAGTGACCAGTTTTTCGAAGGATTTTGACTCCTAAACACGTTCTGTTATAGCCACAGACACGATTTAACCAGTTTTAGAGACTTCAGAGTGTTTTCTATACACACACACTTATCATATGCATATACTATATTCCTGGCATGAGTAGCAGGACGCTGAAATGTTGCGCGATTTTTAACAAAAAGCTGCGAAAATTCGCATCCCCCTTTATTTCTCCCTCACACCATCACTCCTTCCCACCCTTCACTGGGTCCTCTCCTTCTCCTCAATTTCCTCGATCTCTTCTATTATCTTCTTTGCCCCTATCCTCAATGATCACTCTCTCCCCACCCTGATCTCTCCCCACCCTGATCTCTCCCCACCTCTCTACTTCCTCCCTCTCTACTTCCTCCCTCTCTACTTCCTCCCTCATTCTCATTCTACTCTCCTCTCTCCAGCCAGCCCCATCTCTGCTCTCCCCCTGACAGATAATCAATGCAGCCTGTGCCAGGGAGAGGCCCAGCATGGAATTACATTGGAATGGGCTGACAATCAGCTGAGCGACTGTGTGTGTGTGTGTGTGTGTGTGTGTGTGTGTGTGTGTGTGTGTGTGTGTGTGTGTGTGTGTGTGTGTGTGTGTGTGTGTGTGTGTGTGTGTGTGTGTGTGTGTGTGTGTGTGTGTGTGTGTGGCGAGTGTGTGGGTGGTTAGTGGTTTATACCTCCTCAAAGAACAGGTTCAGGTTCAAACATGGCCTTAGAGGATTTTGCTTCTGGTCTTGTTTGAGACCTCTTTTTCCCTTCCTCCTACACACATCCCAACATGCACTCTGTTTTACCTTAAGATATGATCAGATCAAGTCTGATTTCCATATAGGCAACTTAACAAACATTGTATAAAAACATGAAGATTGTATTAACTCATTCCTTCATCCACAACTACAATCTCGATCAATAGGACCCCCTTTCAATATTTTTCTCACGAGTATTGTTTCAATGATATTTACAGTAGACAAAAAATGTTAAGACAATTAATTGTTTTGCATAGGTACCATGAAATTACCATACACTATATTGGAAAGAACATTAATAATTGATTTTCTATTGGTCTATTGATCCAACTCCAACTTATTTCATGGGTCTGAACAAGGCCTATATTTCACTTTACAATATATGGACATTTAATGATCTTTGTCCGTCCTGTCCTCTGTTGAACTCTCTGGCTGCCATGGATACATTGCAGTCCTGTACTTGACAAGCTTCATGTATCAATATCAAGATTGCCATCACCCTATTTCCACTGGCATTCTTTTGCACCCAGGACAAATTCAAATAAACACACACATGCACAAGCTCACTCACACACACACCCACCCACACTCACTCACTCACCCTCACACTCTCTGGGCCGGCTGGCCATTAGTGCTCTGAATGCAAGGCTGGAGATGAGAGGAGCAGTCCGATCTGTAATGTATTTATCCCAGCTCCAAGGTATTTAATCCTGGAAATACAGGAATGACTGGCCTCTACTCCCAGTGCTGACCTACAGCAATCCCACACCTCTATCCCCAACCCTCAACTCTGATAAAACTAACATTCCCAATGGACACACTGTGTACACTAGCAAAATCCACATGCTCAATGCACACATGCTCAATGCACACATGCTCAATACTCAATACACACATGCTCAATACTCAATACACACATTCTCAATACACACATTCACAATGCACACATTCTCAATACACAAAAGTTAGTGTGCTACGTCCAGGTGAGTTGTACTATATTATATTTACTTTAAGTGACAGTGGACTGAACTAAAATATTACCAAGAGAGACACAGTCATCTTCTAGATAACTAACCATTCAGTAGGTGTATACACACACACACAGTGAGTTTGTTCCGGGGCTGTAGCTGGGGTGTAAGACTGGAGCTGTGAGCTGACAGCAGACAGGATAGAGCGAGCCTTAATCCAGAAAGGGAATGGAGCATGTCCTTAAACTATTACACTGACAGGGATGGGGCCTGAAACAGAGTGAGAAACACACACACACACAGCCCTCAGAGCTATACATGCGCACGCACGCACACACACACACACACACACACACACACACACACACACACACACACACACACACACACACAGAACTCCTCTCCATCTTTCCTGATGTCCTCCTGTGAGACTGTTTGTCTGTTTCTCAACTATAAATCTGAAAGTCTCTCCATCAGAACACCCCCAGGAACAACTCACTCACTGTAGGTTCTAGTCCGTTTGGATTACCTGGATTTATGGAAAGAAGCCAGGAACACATTACTTTGAGTCCAACCTAAGTCACCAACTCACCTAACCTCTTCAACAGGTACAAAAACAGGTCCAGAAAGAAGGCGTTTAGAGTAAATCACTCATTTACTGTATGTTTGAGTAAAGTAACACACCTATGTAGGAATAGTCGTTACAGAATAATCGTCATCAAATTCTCACACATTGCAACCCACAAATCCAAGTCCGCAAATCCCATGGTCATCCCACCATTCCCAAGCTGTAGGGAAGCTTCTGCTTGATCAATACACTGATCAAAAAGAGCGGTCTAGTGAAAGCAGAAATCTGTAAGGAATATTTATAAAACAAGAAGAGGGTTAATATATGCCGGCCCCAGATTGATAAAACCACTTCAATTGCTCCAGTAAAGCTTGGCAGAAAATGAACTTGCTAACTAAGTTATGTGTCAGGCTTTCACCACTTGTTAAGTAGCAGTATTTTGATCAATTCTCTGTTGGAGGTAAGTTTCTTTGAACAGACCAGGGAACAGACCAGTTCCTTCCCGTGCACCGCTGGGCTGGCTGACGGAAACCAGAGCCCGGGTTCCTGCCACGCTCGATACACCCTCAACTACCAGACTGCTGCTCACTGCCAAGCATACAGCCCATATAGTAATGATATGATGGAATAATCAGAGTGTAAGGGGTTATGGATGAGCGATGCGTTCTGGAATCAGGCAGATGTTTCGAAAGTTATATTGCTGTGACTGCTGGTGGTGGTGTGTGTGTGTGTGTGTGTGTGGTGGTGTGTGGTGTGGTGGTGTGTGGTGGTGGTGGTGGTGTGGTGGTGGTGTGTGTGTGTGTGGTGGTGGTGGGTGTGTGTGTGTGTGTGTGTGGTGGTGGTGGTGTGTGTGTGTGTGTGTGTGTGTGTGTGTGTGTGGTGTGTGTGTGTGTGTGTGTGTGGTGGTGGTGGTGTGTGTGTGTGTGGTGGTGGTGGTGTGTGTGTGTGTGGGGACTCCGAGTGTGGTAATTGCATTTGGAATGCAGATGAATCAGTGTAGCATGGTTTAGGGGAAGTACCTGATCACTGAGTCTCATAGAGAGCTGGGTTTAATGAACTAACATTCAGGCAGAACGAGAGTTCAGAACACATTAATGAAAGGAGAAAAGTGGCCTGAATAAAAGCAGTGATGAGATAAATAGTTGAGGGTTGGTGATGAGTAAGCAATCTGGAACTGCGTTGAATACCTCAGGTAAACTATACTAAACTAACATTCTCTGAATAAAATTAAACTGAACAGGACTTACATCTCTGCATAGACTGTAGATCTGACTGTGAAAAGGAAAACGTGCTTTGAAGGCTTCAGGGCATGAATAAGGTGGGGAAAAATAATGATAGAAGGTGTAGCATTAGAGGTAAATAATAATGTTGCCCCGAATCTAATATGAACATAGAGTTAGCTACTCAGGATGATATATAGATGTCTTTAAGATGACTCTTTACAGCACTGTTATAGCCTATGCAATGTTGGTAGAAACTTGAAAATAGAAAAATCTGTCTTTCAGGGAAACGGTATCTTCAATCTAGCTTCCATTTCCACTGAAAGCCAGATATGGGGGCTCCACTGCTACGTTAAGTTAGCACTTAATGCACTGCTTAATGTTGTTGCCATGGTGTCTATATCTGTGTCTTCAGTGCCCTTTGTAGGGTACTGTGCTTTAGGTAGAACACAGACATTTTAATCACAGACATCTCTCTCTCACACAAACACATAAACATGCACACAGACAATCACATAAATACACACACACACACAGATACAGACACGCACATACACATTCCCTTGCAAACACCCACGTATAGACAAACACACAACACACTCCCCCCACTCCCACCCCCATGTACACACACTTTCCTGCACATACACTCACATTCCCCCATGTAGTGTTTGTGCCCACACACACACACTCCCCCACACACACTCATTACCAGGAGCGGTTGAGCATGGCAGTATGACTGAAGCGTCAGTGTCATGCAGAGAAGGAAGAAAGGGCCTGTAAACACAGGATTATGTATTTCTGGCCTGTTATTGGCTTTGCTGCTGGCCGCATGCTAAACTTCCACGCTTTCAACTAGACTACTCCACAGGACTCAGTGTGTGTCAGGACTCTGTTATTTACATGTTGGTACAGCGAGTAGCTGACATTGATATTTGCTTTTAGCTGAGGCCCTATGGCAACCATCACTCTGTGCATATGTGTGTGTCTGTTTGTCTTCTGTCTGTCTGTCAACGTGCATGCACATGCACATGCACATGCACTTGTATACATGAGAGAGTGTAATACACTGGATGTTTCTTCTGTTCTGAGGAAGGGTTTGTGTGATATGGGGTTTAAATGAGTCGATCTCTCCCTTCGGCTATGCTCTAGTCCGATCTACTGTCTCCTTCCATAAACTGACACAGGAAACCGATCCCTATGTCAAGGAAACCTTTATCTATAAAACAACTATGTAGCCTTGTCACTATGATCTAATTTAGTCCTCAGCAGAAAACAAATATAATGCTTTAGCACTGCAATATTCTTGTTGTCTCCAGGCTACCAGGGAAAAGACAGCGCAGAGAAAAAAAATTATTAAAACGAGGAACATTTGATTTGATTTCTCCTACAGGGTTGACATCACAGCGGTTGGAGTCTTGTACTATGGGATTATATAGTATGCTGCTTCGCTTATGGCTACTACATGAAATATCTTTCAATTTCTGTAGTATGCCGCTTTGATGCACACACACACACACACACACACAAACACTCACACACACACACACACACACACACACACACACACACACACACACACACACACACACACACACACACACACACTTGACTTTCCATTATCTACAGCCCTCCTACATGTATTTATTAAAAGGTAAGTATTTTCCAATTAACAACCCTCTCCCACACCCTCCTCCTCTCTCTCACGCCCATCATTACCCAGAACTGGGGCTGGTGGGCTGGTGGGCTGGAAGATGGGGCTGGCGCTGGGGGCTGACGGTGGGGGCCGGGGGCTCTGGGCTGGGAGCTGGGGGGTTGAGATTATGTCAGACTAGTAATGCAATGAGGCTAGTCTCCAGTCAAGACTGCAACTGGCTCTGCTTTGCTCTCCTCCTCTCTTTTATTCTCCCCTTCTCAAATCTCCATTCCTCCTCCCATTTGTGTTGGTGGAGATCAAAGGTTATATAAATAAGAAATCAGGGACTTGAGGCAGTGCTCTCCTAGTAAGTAAACTCCACTATCATGCCAACACACACCAACACACTTGCACAAGCACATACAGAGTGCAGTAGAGACACCATTTTTAACTATATTGCATTTTGAGAAATGCAGTACACATCACACAATTATAGCTGTGGTACACATTCACAACCACACATATTTGAACACGTACTGCATATTTCTATGTAGCACTGTATGCTCTTATTCAGTCATACATGGATAGATCAGCCAGGTCACCCTTGATACAAGCCAGTATTCGACATGCACCATGTCTGAGAAAGTCGAGAGATGATGAGGAAACCAGCAACTAGGGGCAACAGTAAGCGCTGTTACCCTCAAGTAGGTTTCGGTTTTGCTAGGGCATTATGGACGGGGATGGTGGACGGGCATAAGTAAGCATCTGCCTCTGATTCCAAAGGTTGCAAGTTCAAAACTTGTGACAGAGTGCTTAAACTTAACCTTAAACACTTCGAAATGTACCGTTTGCAACTATTTTGAAATTTGCCATTTGAGAAACATGGATGAATGTCTAATTCTGACGTGAGACTGTGAGAGCTGGTTGGACAGATACAGCACATAAAGGTACACATTGAGAGTGCCTCAGCCTATACATAGTAGGATTCACCTACTAACACACCCAAGCCATAAGAACATGTAAGCACACCTTGGCTTGATGAATGGAATAAAACAGAAAGGGTTGGAACATGAGTCCTTTGGGACTGAGTCATGACAGGTGTCACTGGGAAAACGACCTGTCAACACAGCTTGCAGCTTTCTACGCTAACTCCAATGGCTTACTCCCATGGCTAACATGTCAAGTCCCAATGCACAGCAGAGCACATGTGTGTGTGTGTGTGTGTGGGGGGGGTGAGCATGGATGGAGAATATGTGAATGGAGGGGTGGGGTGTGTGTGACAATGGATGTTGGATGTCTGTGAGCATTGGGGGTAGTGGCGTGTGTGAGTGGGGTGTGGGGGTGTGTGTGAGTATTTATGGGGGCGTGTGTTAGTGGGGAGTGGAGGCGTGTGTGAGTATGGATGGGGGCGTGTGTGAGTGGGGGTGGGGGCTTATGAGTGGGGGATGGTGACGTGTGTGAGCATGGATGTGGGCATAAGTGAGTGGGGGGTGGAGGTGTGTGTGAGTAGGTGGCGAGGGAATGTGTGAGTAAAGGGTGGAGTAATGTGTGAGAAGGGGGTGGGGGTGTGTGTGAGTGAGTAGGGGGTGGAGGTGTGTGTGAGTATTAATGGGGGCGTGTGTGAGTGGGGTGTGGGGGCGTGTGAGTGGGGGTGCATGAGTGAGTAGGTGGTGGAGGCGTGTGTGAGTGTGGATGGGGGCGTGTGCGTGGGGGTGGGGGTGTGTGGATGGATGGGGGCGTGTGTGAGTGGGGGTGGGGGCTTGTGAGTGGGGGGTGGGGGCATGTGTGAGTAGGGGGTGGGGCGTGTGTTAGTGGGGGTGGAGGCGGGTGTGAGAAGGGGTTGGGGGCGTGTATGAGTGTGGGTTTGTGTCTTGTGTGAGTGAGGGTGGAGGCGTGTGTGAGTACGGGTGGGGGCATGTGTGAGTTGTTGGTGGGGGCGTGTGTGATTGGGGGCATGTGGGTAGGGGTGGAGGCGTGTGTGAGTAGGGGATGGGGGCATGTGTGATTACGGGATTGTGGTGTGTGTGAGTGTAGAGTGGTGGCTTGTGGGAGGTGGTGGCGTGTGTAAGTAAGTGGGGGGTGGGGGGTTGGGGCGTGTGTGATTGGGGGATGTCGGTGTGTGTAAGTAGGGTGTGTGGGCATGTGTGAGTGGGGTGGTGGAGGCGTGTGTGAGTATGGATGGGGTGTGTGTGAGTAGCGGGTTGGGGAATGTGTGAGTGGGGGATGGTGGCTTGTGAGTGGGGGGTGGGGCGAGGGAGGGAGGGAGGGTGGGGGCTTGAGTGAGTAGGTGGTGGAGGCTTGTGTGAGTGTGGATGGGGGCGTGTGTGAGTGGGGGGTGGGGGCTTGTGAGTGGGGGGTGGGGGCTTGTGTGAGTATGGGGTGGGGTGTGTGTTAGTGGGGGTGGGAGCGTGTGTGAGTTGGGTTGGAGGCGGGTGTGAGTGGGGGGTGAGTGGTGGGGGTGTGTGTAAGCATGGATGGGGCATGTGTGCGTGGATGGGGTGGGAGCGTGTGTGAGTTGGGGGTGGAGGCGTGTGTAAGTGTGGGGACGTGATGTGTGAATAACAGAGGAGACCCACTTTCTGCGTCCCTAGCTGTGTGCAAGCTTTGAGCAGTGAGCTCCCAGTGAGTGGTGCGTTGTAGGATTTTGTAGGTGTTTGAAGTGAGCGATGAGGCGCAGTGGCACAGCTGTGGTTGGAATGCTAATGTTGCGGCAGGCAGAGCTAGGCTAGCTGGTTGAACGTGGGACAGGAGGGGAAAAGGCCAGATCCTGCCTACGCTAGACCTCATACTCCAGAGATGCTGCTCAGCCAATCACATCCCACCATAGCTTGTACTCTCCTCTCAGAGAACACACTGGTTTACATGGTGTAATAAAACATGTCTTTGATTTATTCAGAGAGAGCTAATGTCATTGATGATGTCCATTTGTGAGGCTTAGTGAGTTGATGTTTGGATGGAGATGAAGACTGTGTGTTATGCTGGGCGGTGAGGTAAGGAGAGTTGCGGTTGTATGGGCGTTTGTAGCATTATTTTAAGTGGTATGTAGCACAATTTGTATTTGCCTAGTATTTATCAAGAAATGCTGTGGATGTCTTGTCCTTCTATCCAACAACATTATTGGATAGCATAGCATCTAGGAGCTGCAGGGTCTGGAGAGTCTCATACAAAGACATGGATATTACCAACCCAAGGAAAACACACAGATGAGTCACTGTCCTCTGAAACAAACACACACATATATGCAAACACATTGCAATCATTCACCTATGACAACAAAAACACACACACACACTTGCTTCAATCTTATGGTCATTTTACACACATATAGTCCCTATACTTCCTGCCTTCCAGACTGCCGCTAGCCAATAATCAAATCAATATGCAATTCTGAAATGGTATTGTGTATGTATGTGTGTGTGTGTCCCTTATCTGATAACATGTTGATACCCATCTGAAGGATAAAATAAATGCAAGTCCATGTCATGTCTGCCCTTTTATCTTCCGTAGATAAATATAGATGCTGAGCCTCATGTGTATGTTCTTTCTTTCATATCATAAAAGCGGGAGAGATGGAGAGAGGGAGAGAGCGAGAAACAGAGAGAGGGAGAGAGAGAGAGGGAGGGAGGGAGGGAAGGAGAGAGAGAGAGGGGGGGTTATTTATTTGTACTATTCTTTACATTGTAGAATAATAGTGAAGACATCAAAATTATGATATAACACATATAGAACCATGTAGTAACTGACCTAAAACAGGCAATTTTTACTAGGATTAAATGTCAGGAATTGTGAAAAATGTATTTGGCTAAGGTGTATGTAAACTTCAGACTTCAACTGTACATATTATTTTTTTTCTCAGAAAATAGTGTTTTTATTTCAATTAGTATATTTGAGTTACCCATATTATTTATTGCTCTTTGTTCTTACTAACAATTTTACTAATCTGCTAGAGAACCAGTTTGGATTTAAGTACATCTTGTGTATGACTAAAGCATTGATGTAAGAAGTCAAATGCTTTAATATTTAATAACTTCTGCCCCCGAATTCATAATTGTTATATAAATAGGCTCGTTTAATTTTGTCTGGCTTGCCAAATTAATTATGTATAGGCGATGCCACAAGCAAATAGGTGAACTGGGATATGACTAAAGAGATAATCAGGGTGATTTTTCCACAAATAGAGAGTTATTTACCTTTTCATCATAGAAAGATCTTGTCTATATTTGCTAACTTACTTATAAATGTATCGTTGTGAGATCGTTTCTTTCTTTTGGGATATGAATCCCGATTATGTCCAATTCATTGTCAGACAATTTTATTGTTAAACTACACGGTAATGTAAAAGTAACGTTTTTTTAGTGATCGAATACGTAATGTAGTACACTTATCATCTTTTGGTTGTAATCCTGAGAGGTTATTTGCATTTCTAATGTTTCATTTAGCAGGTAGGTTGACTGAGAACACATTCTCATTTACAGCAATGACCTGGGGAATAGTTACAGGAGAGAGGAGAGGAGATGAATGAGCCAATTGGAGGCTAGAGATGATTAGGTGGCCAAAATGGTATTAGGGCCAGATTAGGAATTTAGCCAGGACACCTGTTGTCATTATCGTTACTCATTGTGTATTTATTCCTTGTGATATTATTTCTCTATTATTTCTCTCTCTGTATTGTTGGGAAGGGCCGGTGAATAAGCATTTCACTGTTAGTCTACACCTGTTGTTAACGAAGCACATGAAAAATAAAAAATACAATTGGATTTTTAGGAAACATCTCACCCGTTGAGCTTGACAGCTTGAGCTTCCGCACATACACATAACTCATGCTCTCTCTCTCTCTATTTTTCACACACACACACATACACACACAGGGAAGTGATGCAGTAGCTGTTGATCAGGTGTTAGTGGCACGACGTTGGGGTCTAGCTGACAGATTGAACAGGAGTGTTTAGAAAGACAAAGCTATTGAGCTCTATCTGCCCTGGCATCTACTGCAGCTACTGTAGCTATAGTAATACTGGAGTGGGGATAGATGTTTTTCAGACACCTTATTGTTGACATATTCCTTTGTACTTCCTAGTAGTCACTAAGAGCAGGGCGACTAAGTGTAAACGTGGAGATCCATGACAGAGAGAACAGGATAACAGGACTGTCTTCAGTGGTCCAGAGATCATCTCAGAAGTGACCCTTGTCATTATGTGTCCCCAAGCTAAAGCACGGGGTCATCACTATCTGGCCAGGCTACAAAGGATGTACTGCGTTCCACAGGTGCCATTTTAATTCATCACGAAGCATACAGCTGTCATTTGTTGCCAACTCCAGCCCTTGGGGTCAGCAGCCCTGTTTGTTTTTATTCTGACTGTAATCATGGAGAGATCAGTAGCTTTGACATGGGGATGGTTGAAAATCCTCAGGCTACATCTTCGTAAGATCAAAAACAAACACGACTGCTTGTGTCTTCCTCAACTATAGAACAGCGTCTCTACTTCCTAAGGTGGCTGAAGAAAAGTTTGCTTGCCAACCCAGGTCTTCTCCAAATACTACCACTGTACCATCGACAGCGTCCTGACCCTTTGCATCACAGCCTGGAACGGGAATTGTTCTGTCCCCAACTGCAATGCCCTCCAGCAGGTGGTGAAGACGTTCCAGTACATCACCGGGACCATGCTCTCACCCTGAAGAAGGCCCGTAGCATCATCAAGGACCCCCCACACCCCAGCCACAAGTTGTTCACTTACAGTCAGGCAGATGTTATAGGAGCATGAGGTCTGATACCGACAGGCTAAGATGCTGTTTCTATCTACAAGCCATCAGGCTGCCGAACACTTGAAATGGACTGATCACCTGTTCTGATTCTCTGTACCTTAGCACACATGCACTCACTCACAAACACACACATCCACACAAACATACACACAAACATACACTCATTGGTCAGTTTATTAGGTACACTCATAGAGTACCGGGTTGGACCCACCTTTGAATCCAGAACAGACACATGTGATGGCGGTGTACTGGATGGGCGGCATTTTGCAAACTCAGAGACAACTTTGCTATTTTGCGATTCTTTTGTCATTTTCTTTTTTTCATTGATTTTTTCTCACAAAATGTATACACTATCAATTCTTACAACCGACAATAACTTTTGAACATCAGATCGGAAGTTACTTACAGCAATTCTGGCTTCAACTTTGACTCATCTGCCCATGGCTCTTTCTGTACTTCTGACCCAATTTTCGGGCTACGCAAGAGGAAACGCCTCTGTTACAGAGGCAAGAGAGGGGGAATCCTGGCGAGATTTAGGCGAAGGGAAAGCCAGCCATCAACTGGACTCTCAAAACTGCAATATTCTCTGCTTTTCTGAAACATGGCTCTCGGACAAGATACCCCACTCCACTTCTACCTCCCGAGGGAGTTTTCAGCTGTTATCGTGACTGTTGTATATATTCCATCTCAGGACAAGAAAAATAACAAGCTGGCACTTATTGAACTATACAAGGCTATAAACAAGCAGGAAAACCTACATCTAGAGGCTGCTTTTCTGGTTGCCTGTGATTATAATTCTGTATCATTAAGTCACTTGATGCCCAACTTCCATCAACACGTCTCCCCCGCCACTGTTATTCTACCCACAAGCACGCATACAAGGCCCTCCCTCGTCCGCCATTCGGCAAATTAGATCATGACTACGTACTCGTGCTTCCTGTTTACAAGCAGAAGCTCAAACAGGAAGTACCCGTGACGCGCTTCATTGAGAAATGATTACCAGAATCAGAGATTATGCTAGAGGATTGCTTTGCTAGTGCTGATTGGAATATGTTTTGAGACTCTGCCAATAACATGGACGAGCTAACCACCTCCGTGACCGGCTTCATTCGGAAATGCATCAGCAACGTTGTCCCCATAGTTAAGGTTCACTGCTTCCCCAAACCAAAAGCCATGGATTACCACTGAGGTTGGAGCTAAACTATAGGACAGGGCTATAGCACACAGGGCTATCGCAGACAACCCTGAGGCTATGGCTGAGGACAGGAACAAGATGTACAAGAAGTCCCGCTACGACCTCCGCAGTCATCACACGAGCAAAAGGAGAATACTAGATAAAGGAAGAGCAATGCCTACTTATGTGAGAACGCTGTTCATTTACTACAGCTCAGCGTTCAACACCATTGTTGTCACCAAGCTTAGGACCCTGGGTCTGAACACCTCCCTCTGCAACTGGATCCTGGACTTCCTGACGGGCTGACCCAACACATTCATAAAGTCTGCTGACGAGACGACGTCAGTAAACTGGCAGTGTGGTGCCGGAACAACAACCTCTCCCTCAACGTCAGTAAGACCAAGGAGCTGATCGTGCACTACAGGAACTGGGGGGGGCTGCAGTGGAGCGGGCCGAAAGCTTTAAGTTCCTTGGTGTCCAAATCACTAAAGACTTAAAACGGTCCACCCACACAGTCGTGAAGAAGGCGCAACAGTGCCTCTTCCCCCTCAGGAGGTTGAAAATGTTTGGCATGGGGCATCAAATCCTCAAAAAGTTACACAGCTGTACCACTGAGAGCATCTTGACTGGCTGCATCACTGCTTGGCTCCTGAACAGCTTCTATTACCAAGCCATAAGACTGCTAAATAAATAGCAAAATGGCTACACTGACTGAGTTGACCCTTGTATTTTATTTATATTTTTGAACTGTCTCCATGCACACTGACACTCCAACACACACATTCACTCCATAATTTGCTCACACACACACACAAATAATGCACATACATTTATACTGACTCTACACACACGCACACCCACTCACATACGATCATCATTATACGCTTCTGCTACACTTTATCATATATCCTGATGCCTAGTCAACTTACATATCTACCTCCATCACTCCAGTATCCCTGCACATTCAAAATGTGGTACTGGAACTGACTGACCCTGTATATACTATGCTTACTTACTTTCTTGTGTTCTTCATATTTCTTATTTTTATTTCTCGTGTGTTATTGTTCAACCTTATGTTATTTTTAGTATTACATTGCTATTTATTGCTGAATTGTTGAGTTTAGAGCTAGGAAGAAACTAATTTCTCTGTACTTGTGCACATTAAAACTTGAAACTCGGACCAGGCGATGCTTTTCCACTCCTCAGTCGTCCAGTGTTAGTGTGTCACAACATTATTGTGATGTTTTAATACTGTAACATTTAAACGCTTTCCCCCTATCCCCCCTTCCCCAAGACACATGTAAATATTTGACCAAAATGTGTGCCTTCCTATATTATACTTATGCTAAAATGTTTATTCAGTTCTACTAAGCAATTTACTTTACGTTTGTATTGTTGAGAAGGAATCTGCAAGTAAGCATTTCGTTGGACGGTGTACCCCATACATACGACTAATACAACTTGAAACCTGAATGGCGATTTACATAAACAGTCTTGAGATGAGACAGAGTGTGCGTCCCAAAATGGCTCTCTAATCCCTATATAGTACACTACTTTTGACCAGGGTCAATAGGGCTCCGGTCAAAAGTAGTGCACTATACTGTATAGTGAATAGGTTGTCATTTGGGATGTAGTCAGGGTGTATGAAGGAGCTGTCTCCTAGGGTTGGTCACAGCCACCCTGCAGGAGCCATGCGTCTGTCTCTAAGCTAGAGGATGGAGGATGATATAATTGTATTACCCAGATCAAAAGGTTACAGCATCATTAGTACTTTGTTGTGGGCTTCACTGTGGGACAATCCATCCCTGAGCTACTCCCACTGAGCTGTGTGTGTGTGTGTCCTTGCATGCCCGTTGGCTGACATTAAAGGGGGATTTGCCTGATGATAAGATGACACTTATTTTCTCCCAGTCTGAAATGTTCAGCTACTGTAGGAACACTCATGGCAGTTGACAGACTGAACATCCTCTCTTTCTCTCTCTCCCCCCCTCTCTCATCCCCTCCCTCCCTCTCTCATTCCCTCCCTCCCTCTCTCATTCTCAGCCCACACTCTCTCTCTTCCTGCATCCCCTCCCCCTCTCTCTAATAATACTCCCTTAGTCATCATGCACATCCTTACAATTAGCCACAGCAGCTAATCACAACAGACCTGTTTTCCTCCATATTGTGACTGGATTGTAACTTCTTCCTAGGACTCTAATTGTGTCACTTGCATAATTCTATTAGCGGATCTCATCTGCTAAGTTTATTTTATCAAGACGTTAAAGCTTGAGAAAGAAAATCACTGGCGATAAAACATTACGTGCATCGGTAGCCATGGATACAATGGTCATAGTTGTCAGCCCACATATGGAGAGATTTACATGCATATCTACACAAGTAGTTGTACTAATGCATCCTGTTGTGAAATTGCAAGGGTGTAGGTGTGTTTAATGTCCAGGTCAGCATATTATATAAACTCATGCTAGGCTGACGGGTGGGTTCTAGACAGTGAATACTGTTTTCAATAGGCACATAAAAATAGACAGGTGTCTTCGCTCTGCACTATAAATATATCAATTAAAAATATAAATTATTTGCTTACTGAATATAATTTATGAAAGTGCATATTTGACTCAAAACGATCCATGTGCTGTGTTAGTAGTTCTAAAGACTGAGAAAACAAGAGGTTAAAGGGGAGAAAATAAATGCAGTCTGGTTAGCTTGGAGAAAAATATAGAAAGAAAAGGAGATAACGGTCTCAAACATGTAGTATATTGATTTCAAATGTACTGTAAATGAGTTCATACTGTATGTGTTTATACCATATAAGACATGTAAAGCATTGTAGCAGAGGCGGTTCAGTAAACTACGCTTGTGTGATGAGCAATCTTGCAGGAAGATTCCTCTTTCTCCCAACAGTTAATGCCTAGGCTTTAGCTCTGTGGGCTACCGTGGTCTTAGGGTAAGGGTTTGATTCCTGGTTTGTGGTTATGGTCGCAGACAGAGACATAAATAAGAAAGTCAGAAATCGATAGCAGTCCTTTGCAGTACATTTATCCTTCTGAGCTTCAGCCTAGACATTAGTTAGGGGAGCAGACATGAGTCTTGAATTCTCTGACAGTTTGAACATAGTTAAGTTAGTGAACCACCTTTACAACATGTATATACTGTATAAAGGCTGGTTTATACTTTGTCTATCGACATGTCTGTAAACAATTAGAATGCGACAAGTGTCGCTGGTCAAAACAACATTTAATTTATACTCCGGTGGAATGTCTGTCAGTGACTGTCAGTTTCCTTTTTGCACACAGATGGAACGAGTTGAACTTTGACCCTGTTGCTGCATCTGTTGTCATGGTTACTTGACAGACAGCCCCAGACAGCTTGTGACGATTACACTCGTTACACTCGTCACAAACAATTTTATGTCATTATCTCGCCTTTATATTGTAATTAATTACATTGATGTGAATTGATTTTCCTGTAATAATGAATAAACATTTGCTAAAGTTAAGAAGTTGTCAGCTGTGATATGGTCATTATTTGAAATGGCTAGCCAGCTAGCTAGCTAACAAGCTAGAGGCTAGCCAAAACATTGTTTAGAACTTGGTTTTAGTTGCCTGGCTTGCTAGATTGACATATACTAAATGCATTTTTAAACGGATGAGCTTATTGGTGTTAAAATACAGCAGTTATGCTATTTTGGACCACCAGCCTGTCGTTTGTGTGTTTATACTTCATAACGACAACGGCAAGTTTGATGTCGGACGACAATAGAATGTTCATGATGTCACTGCGACAACTGTCTGTAGACATGTCAATAGACCTACTGTACACCAGCCTTAAGACCTGATAGAATACAGAAGCAAGGATGAATGCCAAAAGCCTATTGGAGACAGGCCTATCAGAGACAAGGCTTGTCAGAGACGGACGTATCAGGGATGTCGACACATGAAAACACCTGATATTCATGAGCACCTGTTCTAGGTATTAAAGGCTGAGAGGTGCCGGTGTGGTGATACTGAAGATTTGTTGCCACAGAGACTTTGTTTCATAGCAGGTTAGGATAACTAACGGGGCAGGTTAGGATAACTAACAGGGCAGGTTAGGATAACTAATGGGGCAGGTTAGGTGAATTAGCTTTGCAGGTTTGGAGAACTAATGCAGCAGGTTAGGTGAATTAATGTAGCAGATTAGGAGAATGAGGTTAAGGTTAGGAAAGGGATTAGGGTTATGCTTTTAACTACAATGCTACAGTTGACTACAACTGTTGTCCTTGACACGACCACTAGATGGAGCTGTAGGCTCTACTCAACCTAGCCACAATGGTAGAAACATAAACAAACCACCTGTGGCGGACAAATAATCAGAATCATAACACCAGTCAAGATCTCACCTCTACTGTGACTAACAGCCTCCGCACATAAAGGAATAGTTCAACACCAAAGATTAAAAGGATAGTTCAACACAAAAAAATGTAAGGGATAGTTCAACAACAAATATAAACTGGATAGGTCAACGCCACATCTTTAAGGGATAGGTCAACACCAAATATTAAAGGGATGGTTCAACACCAAATATTAATAGGAGAGTTCAACACCAAATATTAAAGGGATGGTTCAACACCAAATATTAAAAGGAGAGTTCAACACCAAATATTAAAGGGATGGTTCAACACCAAATATTAAAGGGATGGTTCAACACCAAATATTAATAGGAGAGGTCAACACCAAATATTAAAGGGATGGTTCAACACCAAATATTAAAGGGATGGTTCAACACCAAATATTAATAGGAGAGTTCAACACCAAATCTTAAAGGGATGGTTCAACACCAAATATTAATAGGAGAGTTCAACACCAAATCTTAAAGGGATGGTTCAACACCAAATATTAAAGGGATGGTTCAACACCAAATATTAATAGGAGAGTTCAACACCAAATCTTAAAGGGATGGTTCAACACCAAATATTAATAGGAGAGTTCAACACCAGGTGGAATTCATATTCCACACATTCATTTCATATGGAGTCCTGTAGATTTGTTTATGGTGAATAAAGCTGTATCTACACGATAGATGGAGAAAAGAATGGGTCATACGTTTTTTCTTTCTGATTATATCGGTAGGAAGAGAGAGAATCATCATTTTTGTGTTGGTTTTAGTGTGACTGTTTAGGAGGTTTATACTGTAAGTGGGCCAGTCAGACCCACTGAAGAAGCACCTGTCAAGACTTCATCTCCCCAGAGTTGGAACTCACAGCGACAGAGAGATGAGATAGCGAAAATTTGAAAGTGAAAGCAGGAGTTTGGGCTCACGGCGTAGTCTATGAGTTTGTGAGAAGACAAATAGGCTATTTGTGTGTGTTTGTGTGTGCAGATGGTTATTTCACCCTCTGACAGCTCCCTGGACTACAACATTAGAGACAAAGCAGATATCAGCCCTCCTCCTCCTTTTTCTCCCAGAAGTCTTTGAATATTTTCTCCCAGAAGTTTCCTATCTCTATCCCCCTCCCTTTATCTTTGATCCTCAATTCCCTTCCTATCTCTTCTCTGTCCTATTCATCTTCCCCCCATCTCTTACCGTCTTCCTCTCTCGCTTTCATCTCTCTACAGCAGGGTTTCCCAAACTCGGTCCTGTGACCCCCCTACTGTCTCTCTCCTTCTGACCATCCCTTTCCCTCACTTTGTCTCTCCCTCTATCCCTCTCTCATTCTCCCCTACATCTCTCAGACCCCCCCCACTCTCTCTCCTCCCCATAGCTCTCCCCTACAATGTTGGGATACTCTCAGGTAGAGCTGATCACGAGAACATCACAACAAGCAACCTGCCAAGCCTTCCACATCCATATCGCCCAGATCACTATACTGCCAGTAAGATTCAAACTGTCAAACTGTGTGAGTATCATTACACTGCTTATCTCGGTTAATACAGAACTAAAAGTCTTCCATAATTGGTCAGATGCTCAATTATGTTCTGGGTCCATGCGTGTCACGAGTAGAGATAGAACGAGGATCGGAACAGGACCAAAGAGCTCCACCCTCTCTTTATGGGCCGAATATCCACTGACCTTCCGAAATTCAAAAGATACTAATGCCTGCAAAATCGTGATTTGTCCAAAGTACCAGAACTAATGCTGCTCTTTATCACACATCCAGTTGCATCACGACAGCTCTATGGTACCATTTCTAGTCTGTCAATTTATGTTTACGTAGTCTGTCCATGTAATGACGGGGCAGTGAGTTGGAAGCAAGTGCAGGTGAAATGTTTTAATAAAACAACAAAACGAAGAACACGACACTAACATAAGGCAGAACGCCAGAGGACATCAACAAGAAGAATACCAACTGGTGAGTGAACCTGGGAGAGTGACATATAAAGGGGAGGAAATTATGAAGGTAATGGAGTCCAGGTGTGAATCATAATGAAACACAGGTGTGCGTAATGATGAATCCCAGGACTGGTGATTAGTACTCTGGCGACGTTGTACGCCGGAGGGGAGGAGCAGGAGCAGACGTGACAGTACCCCCCCCCTCCCTCTGGCAGGAGGACGCCGACCAGGAGGATGACCCTGAGGACAAGGAGCAGGTCGGTCCGGACGGCGAAGTTGGAAATCCCGGATGATGTTGTGGTCCAGAATGTTCTCCACCGGAACCAAACACCGCTCCTATGGGCCTCTGAGCCCCTCCCAGTCTATCAGATACTGGAGCCAACCCCTACAACGTCGGGAGTCCAGTATGGATCTGACAGCGTACGCCGGGCTCCCTTCGATGTCCAGGGGGTGGTGGTGGTGTGTTGTGGGGGACAGCATCAGCTAGGGGACCAGGAACCACCGGCCTGAGAAGGGAGACATGAAAAGAGGGTGAGATACGGTAGTGACTGGGCAATTGTAACCTGTATGTAACCACATTGACTCTCTGGAGAACCTTTGGATGGCCCCACAAACCGGGGGCGCCGTTTCTTGCAGGGCATGCGGAGTTAGAGATTCCTTGTAGAGAGCCAGACACGATCCCCAGGATGGAACACAGGGGTCTCACTGCAATGACGGTGGACAGTGCGTTGGAGTCTCATGTGCGCATTGTTCCACACCTCCTCTGCACGCTGGAACCACTCATTTAATGCAGGACCCACGGTCTGGCCCGGGCCATGGGGCGAGGGCCATCTGGAAACCCAACACACACTGGAAGTGGGTCAACCCAGTGGAGGAGTGACGTAGAGAGTTCTGGGCGTACTCTGCCCAAGGAAGGAAATGTGCCCACTCACCCTGTCGTTCGTCACTCCTCAGGAACTTCCCCAGCTCCTGATTAATCCTCTACACCTAACCATTAGACTGAGGCCGATACCCAGATGTGAGGCTAACCATGACCCCGAGCTTCTCCAAGAAGGCCCTCCACACTCGGGATGTGAATTGGGGGCCATGGTTCGAGACGATGTCCTCCGGAAGGCCATAATGCCGGAAGACCTGCTGGAAGTGTACCTCGGTGACCTGGAGAGCAGTGGGAAGACCAGGAAGAGGGATTAAATTACATGACTTGGAGAATCTATCCACTACCACCAGAATGGTGGTGAAACCATCAGAAGGGGTCAATGGACAAAGTCAATGGATAGATGGAACCAAGGTCGCTGAGGCACGGGAAGCGGCAGGAGCTTCCCTGCTGGAGCATTCCAGGGGGACTTGGTTTGAGCATACACTGAACAGGAGTTGACATATCGCGTAACATCCTGCACCAAGGTGGGCCACCAATATTTCTCAGTGATGGAATGGATGGTGCGAGAAAGATCTGGATGTCCAGCGACTACAGATCTGTGTGGCAAGGTCAGCAGCCGATCCCTTATCCCTTTGGGAATGTAAATGCGTGCAGGAGGACAATTCAGAGGTGTGGGCTCCCTCTCTAGAGCTTGGCGGATGTCCACATCTACGTCCCAAACAGCTCTACCCACGACTCTGGAGGGTGGGATTATGGGAGCCCTCTGGACAGGAGCCTCTCCCGAATTGTAGATACGGGACAGGGCATGTTCTTAAAACCTGGGCAGTAGGTCAGTGTGAAGTCGAACCTGGTGAGGAAGAGGGCCAACCTGACTTGGAGCGGATTCAGTCTCCTCGCTGTCCATATCCGTGCTTCTACACCTGCATTGCTTGCTGTTTTAGGCTGGGTTTCTGTACAGCACTTTGAGATATCAGCTGATGTACGAAGGGCTATATAAATAAATTTGATTTGATGTACTCAATGTTCATATTGTCGGTGAGGATGACGAATGGTTCCTTGGCACCCGCAGCCAGTGTCTCCACTAACTTCACCTCCAACAGCTCCCGGGGGGTCCCGATACTTTGTGGTGATGTCATTGAGTCCACGGTAATTGATACAAACACGTAATCCTCCTTCCTTCTTGGCCACAAAGAATAAACCAGCTGACACAGGGGACATGGACCTGGGGATGAAATGTAGTCTTGAATGAAGTCCTCCATGGCCTGGGTCTCAGCCACTGAAAGAGGGTAGATGCATCTGTACAGAGAAAACAGGTCAATGGCACAGTCCCAGGGGCGATGAGGGAGACAGGTAGCGCGTGTCTTGGAGAATACCTCCCTTAAATCCTAATATTCCTCTCAACTGACGTGAAACCACAGGGGCCAGGAAAGCAGGTCTTCCGGCATTCAGGGGACCAGTCGGTGATTCACATCCTCGACCATGAGATGGTAGGGTTATGGAGCTGAAGCCAAGATAGGCCGAGGATGATCTTGTGAACTGGTGCACTGGTGATGAAGAAGGGGATGTTCTCCTGGTGATTGGGCTTCATGGTGAGGGTGAGTGGTTGGATGATGTGTGGATGGTTCCGGATCCTAGAGGCTGACAGTCAAGACCTTGAACCGGAAAAGGAGAGGAGAGCGGGTAGGTAGTAATATTGAGAGGAGGCAAGGGTCTGATCCATAAAGTTCCCCGCGGCACCGGAATCCACTAAGCTGTAGACACAGGGCATGAGGGAAAGTCAGCCAGTGATTGGTACTAAAAAGAGTCTAACAGGAAGAGCAGTAGATGGAATTCTCACTCCTGGTCCAGGGGATGTAACATGACGTCACGTGACCGTCCCTCTGCTCCAGTGGATTCTGGATTCTGAAGTAACGGACACCGCTGGCGCCCTCCCTGGCCACAGTACAGACAGAGCCCCAGCTGCATCCATCTGCGTCGTCCCGCCACGGGAATGCGTGTGACCCCTACCTCCATGGGTTCAGGCTCTGAACCCGAACACTTGCCGAAGGAGAGAGAAGTGATGTAGATGCCGACGCTCCCGTAGGAGGTTATCCAGATGGTTGGCCATCGCAATGAGTCCGTCCAAGGTGAGGTTGTCATCTCACCAGGCCAGTTCCGTCTGGACCTCCTCGGGCAGACCTCTTCTAAATAACGCGCTGAGCGCCGGCTCATTCCATCCGCTGGAAGCTGCTATTGTCCGGAAGGTAAGTGTATAATCAGCAGCCATCTGATTTACCTACTGGAGCTGAAGCAGTCCCTTACCTGCCTCTCTGCCCTCCGCGGGATGATCGACAATAAATTTAAACAGAGCCATGAACCCCTCATAAGACTCAAGCTCCTCCTCTCCTCTCTCCCAGATGGCCGTAGCCCATTCTACTGCCCGCCCAGTCAGCAGAAAAATAACCGTGGCAACCTTAGACCTCAGTGGTGGGAGCTCCAATTTGATGTGTGAATTAGAGGGAGCACTGAAAGAGGAAGCCAATGTATTTGGATGGTGTCCCATCATATTTCTCAGGGAGGGATAGACGGGCATCGCTGACCTGAGCGGGTTGCTGATTGGGCTGGTGTGCTGACTCATTGGGTAGACTGGTTCTAGAATATCCTCTGCTGTTGAGACGTTGTAGACTGCGGAGGACCTCTTCCATGGCCGTCCCCAGTTGAGCCAGCTGATTACGGTGTTGACGAAGAAGATCACCTTGTTCATTGATCGTCTGGGAGATGTCCGGTTGTCCTGCTGCTCCCATATTTTGAGTTGGTATTCTGTAATGACGGGTGTAAATCAGAATGAAACACAGGTTCACTTAATGATGAGTGCCAGGTGTGCACAATGATGAATCCCAGGACCGGTGGTTAGTATCCTGGCGATGTCGTACCCCTGAGCGGAAAAGCTGACAGTCCATTTATGTTTACGTAGTCTGCCAATTTATGTTTACGTAGTCTGCCAATTTATGTTTACGTACTCTGCGTAATTTATGTTTACATAGTTTTTCCAATTATGTTTGCAGTCTATTTATTTTTACGGAGTCTGTCCATTTACGTTTACCTAGTCTGTCTATTTATTTTTGTGTAGCCGGTCCATTTATTTTTGTGTAGTCTGTCCATTTATGTTTACGTAGTCTGTCCACAAGAGATTAGTACACTGCCAATGTTTTTCTGTGTGTTTATAAATGTACAATGTGTGTGCATCTTTTTGCTGCGTGTATGTGTGCACACATGCGCGCATGTGTGTCATTATCCATTGCCCTTCCGATATTCAAAAGATACTGACACCTGCAAAATCGTGATTTGTCCAAAGTTCAATAACTAATGCTGCTGGTTATCTCACACATCCAGTTTTATCACAACAGCTCTACGGTACCATTTGTGTTTATGTAGTCTGTCCATTTATGTTTACGTAGTCTGTCCACAAGAGATTAGTAAACTGGCAATGTCTTTGTGTGTTTTTAAATCCACAATATGTGTGTATCTTTTTTGCTGCCTGTGTGCGTATGTGTGTGTGCACATGCATGTATGTGTGCCATTATCATTATACTGCCAATGCATGGGCCTTTATACTGCAAATTACTTAGCGTTTCATCTCCCTTCTCTGTGTGTTGTGTAAGACAGTAGACTTCAACACTTCTGTAGGTTGAGCTGAACTGGGCTAGACACATACAAACTGCCAAGCAGCCAGTACAGCTACAGCATTGTTCTGTGGACACAAAGGGGCAGAGGTGAAACGCCCCTTGAGGAGATGAAAGGCCTTGTCGGCTGCTGAAGACCAAACCAAACCTATCCTAACCTATCCTTGAGTAGGGAGGTGAGAGGGGTGGCGACGGCACTGAAGTTCCTGAGGAAGCGGCGGATATAGTTAGCAAACCCCAAAAACCATTGTAATTCCTTGATGGTAGTTGGGACTGGCCATGACCTTACCGCATCTACCTTCTTGTTCTCCATCTTCACTCCCTGCGGGCTGATTTGGTAGCCTAAGAAGGAGACCGCCCTCTGGTGGAATCTCCTCATCCCCTCACCTGGAGCCTTGATTACATGATAGATGTGTATTACCAACCATATCACCAGCCGTATCACCAACTGTTACCATCCAGTCAGGTTGGGTTATGGAGAAAATGCATTTGAGCTCTAGTGCTCTCACTCCTTCTGCCAGTGTCTCCCTTTCCCTCTCTCTCTTTATTCCACTCTCAAAGTTACACACACACACACACACACACACACACACACACACTTTCCTTTTCTTTCCTTGCCTGTTTACTCCACAAAAGGGATGTGATATATAATGGAGAATCTGATTGGCTGTTGCTTGTAGCACTGTCCAGTATCCCCTTCATGTGCCCTTGTTGCCATAACAGCTCTGTGTATCTAATGTCAACACAGCACTGTCTGGGAGAAGATGGGAGAGGAAGATCTTACGGGAAGGAGGACACAGTAACAGGGATGGCTCAAGCTAGTGAAGGAGAGCTCAATTAGCTGTAGCTCAGTATAGGATTTATTTTGGCTTGTGTTAGGACTGAGCTAGTTAAGAAGCGAATATTCAAAGTAGGCTTCTTTTATAGAAATAGATATTGTCTCTCCCTAAACAGCAGGATGCAGATTGTACAGTCAACTTTTCTGACAGTTCTTGACTATGGTGACGTCATTTATCAGAATGCAGCCATCACTCGTATACCTTTGGATGCCCGTCTACCATAGCGCCCTTCGCTTTATCACAGGTGACAGTTTTAATATGCGTCACTGCATCCTCTATCACAAGGTTGGCTGGTCCTCATTAAGATCCCATAGATCACTACTCCCTTTTTGTTTACAAAGCTCTACTACACAAGATTCCGACATACCTATCTTCACTGTAATTTTAAAAATATGAGACACCAAACCCATTCACAGGGATGGTTAACTCTTGAGGTTCCACTAGTAAGTGCCGATCTAAATAAATCTGCCTTCAGTTTTAGTGCCTCCCAGTTTTGCAACTAGCTCTCACAATCTGACATTAGAATTAGACGTCCATCCATGTGTCACAAACGTCACATTTAGAAGTTGTTGCAAAGGTCACATTTAGAACTGTTTAAGGCGCCTCTAGGGTCAGTTTGGACTTTAATGTTGAATGAATTGAATGAGGATTGCAGTGGTATGGATTGAATGTAAATAATTGTATTTGTGGTGTTTGAAACTGTAGTGTTGATTCTGTAATTTGTAGTATATATATATTTGTATTGATCGTTTTGTATTTGTTGTATTGTTGTTCTCGCGACACCATTGTAATTGAGACCCTAGTCTCATTGTGTTCGCCTGAATAAGTACAAGTAAAACAAATATTAGAATAAAACGACTGGGTCATGGTTGTAGACATTGGCTTTGTTGACTTGATGTAATCAGGGCCGGTTTAATACAGGGGCTTACCGGGTCTGAAGCCCCTGGGTAAAAAAACAACATTGAAACATTTACATTATATATATTTTTATAAATGTATCCAACCACAGGAGCCCGCTCGCAATGTTAAAAATACACAGTTGAGCATAATTTAGCCACAGAGAATCAATAGTTTCTCAAAAATAAATAAATGTTAGCACAAGCGTATACTGGTAACTCACAAAATAAAGGAAACACCAACAAAGTGTTTTAAAAGGGTGTGGGGCCACCACGAGTTGCCAGAACAGGTTCAATGTGTCTTGGCATAAATTCTACAAGTGGACCTAAACCATGCCAGGAAAATGCACCCCACACACAATAACATAAACATTGTATCCCTCATTTACGCATGTTTCCTTTATTTTGGCAGTTACCTGTTGCCTACAGGCGGGAAGACTGAAATTTGGGCAGCATGTGGGCCAAATACACAGCTTGTTGTGTTGTGGCCATAGACATATACTGTATAGAAGGTTTTTGGAATCTCATACCTTGGCAATTTGGATGAACCAGACTTGTGGAGGTCTACAATTGATTTTCTGAGGTCTTGGCTGATTCATTTTGATGATGATTTCCCATGATGTCAAGCAAAGAGGC
This sequence comes from Oncorhynchus tshawytscha, assembly GCF_018296145.1. NCBI lineage: Eukaryota > Metazoa > Chordata > Actinopteri > Salmoniformes > Salmonidae > Oncorhynchus > Oncorhynchus tshawytscha. The sequence goes on from NC_056435.1 coordinate 55,471,396, forward strand.
ACTGAGTTTGAAGGCAGGTCTTGAAATACATCCACAGGTACACCTCCAATTGACTCAAATGATGTCAATTAGCCTATCAGAAGCTTCTAAAGCCATGACATCATTTTCTGGAATTTTCCGAGCTGTTTAAAGGCACAGTTAATATAGTGTATGTAAACTTCTGGCCCACTGGAATTGTGATACAGTGAGTTACTGTCACTGAGTTTGAAGGCAGGTCTTGAAATACATCCACAGGTACACCTCCAATTGACTCAAATGATGTCAATTAGCCTATCAGAAGCTTCTAAAGCCATGACATCATTTTCTGGAATTTTCCGAGCTGTTTAAAGGCACAGTCAATATAGTGTATGTAAACTTCTGGCCCACTGGAATTGTGATACAGTGTGTTACTGTCACACCCTGACCATAGTTTGCTTTGTATGTTTCTATGTTTTGTTTGGTCAGGGTGTGATCTGAGTGGGCATTTTATGTTGGATGCCTTGTTTGTCTGTTTCTGTGTTTGGGCCTGATATGGTTCTCAATCAGAGGCAGGTGTTAGTCATTGTCTCTGACTGGGAGCCATATTTAGGTAGCCTGTTTTGTGTTGGGTTTTGTGGGTGATTGTTCCTGTCTTTGTGTTTGTTACACCAGATAGAGCTGTTTTTGGTTTTTCACAGTTCTTGTTTTTGTATATTGTTCTATTTTCATCTTTATTAAAGATGTATCAAAATAACCACGCTGCATTTTGGTCCGCCTCTCCTTCAACAGAAGAAAGCCGTGACAGTTACAAGTGAAATAATCTGTCTGTAAACAATTGTTGGAAAAATTACTTGTGTCATGCACATAGTAGATGTCCTAACCGACATGCCAAAATTATAGTTTGTTAACTAGAAATTTGTGGAGTGGTTGAAAAATGAGTTTTAATGACTCCAACCTAAGTGTATGTAAACTTCCAACATCAACTGTACATCATGAGGCTTCTTCTCTCAAAGCTGAGACCTTGTATGGTTTATCTAGTCCCAGAACAATATTCTGGGCATACTGTCAAATAGCTTGGGAGTGATAGTGTGGTTTCTTCCTTTGTGTAATCAATCAGTCACTTGCATGAACCCAACTAATATAGGTTATTACAAAAGCAGAATTGTGCTAAACATACGTTTACATACACATAAGAATATTTTCATCACACTCCCTCCTTTTATCACTGTGATAACTATTCTTTAATTGTAAGGTAAGCATTACATTATGCTTAAAACTATCAAAGGAGGTTCTATCAAAATACTTCTATTGAAAGTAAATGAAATCAACACAAAGATCAGACACTTTATCCTTTCAAACCCTTCACTCTGGGTTGTACAATCCAACTAGTAACTGATCTTTATTCCTTAGCCATTACACTTGTAAAACCATTGCAGTAGAATGGTTTAATTTAAGACCTACATTTCATACTGTTACACACATGCTTTATTACACAATTTCACTTCCCACTCATTATCTTCATTGCCAGAGTAGCTTCTAGCAGTTTCTTCAATGTAATCTGCTAAATAGGTTACATTAACAGACGAGTCAGGGACAAATGTGCAACACTAATCTCCAATTATTGCACACGTTCCTCCTTGAATCACTAATAGATAGTCTAGTGCTTCATAATTTTGTTAAATTTCATTTTTTAGCATTTGGTTAGCGCATTCTACATCACCCCCTGACTGTGGGTGGTAGGTACAGTGTGCTCTCCTATCAATCTGCAATGCTTCTGATATGGACTGAACGATCTCATTTGCAAAATGTTTACCATTGTCTGATAAGACCTTAACGGACAGCCCCCAACTTGGAATGACCTCTCGCAGGAGAGCTTTGGCCACAGTGCACGCTGTGGGTCTTCAACATGGGAACTGTAACGGTTTTCTTGGTGTGAAGGAGAGTCGGACCAAAATGCGGCGTGTAGATTACGATTCATGTTTAATGAAAAAACACACGAAACACAAACACTACCAAAACAATAAACGTAATGAACTTAACGAAAACCGAAACAGCCTATACTTGTGTAAACTAACACAGAACAAGGACATCAGGACACTAAGGACAATCACCCACAAAACACTCAAAGAATATGGCTGCCTAAATATGGTTCCCAATCAGAGACAACGATAAACACCTGCCTCTGATTGAGAACCACTTCAGACAGCCATAGACTTAACTAGAACACCCCACTAAGCTACAATCCCAATACCAACACACCACATACAAAAACCCATGCCACACCCTGGCCTGACCAAATAAATGAAGATAAACATAAAATACTTCGACCAGGGCGTGACAGAACCCCCCCCCCTAAGGTGCGGACTCCCGGAAGCACATCAAAACAATAGGGAGGGTCCGGGTGGGCGTCTGTCCATGGTGGCGGCTCTGGCGCGGGACGTGGACTCCACTCTATCAATGTCTTAGTCCCTCTTCCTCGCGTCCTAGGATAGTCCACCCTCGCCGCCGACCATGGCCTAGTATTCCTCAACCAGAACCCCACTGGACTGAGGGGCAGCTCGGGACTGAGGGGCAGCTCGGGACTGAGGCAGCTCGGGACTGAGGGGAAGCTCAGCACTGAGGGGAAGCTCAGCACTGAGGGGAAGCTCAGGCAGGTAGTTGGATCCGGCAGATCCTGGCTGGCTGGCGGTTCTGGCAGATCCTGGCTGACTGGCGGATCTGGAAGAGTCTGGTTGACTGGCGGATCTGGAAGAGTCTGGCTGACTGGCGGATCCTGGCAGACTGACGTATCTGGAAGAGTCTGGCTGACTGGCAGATCTGGAAGAGTCTGGCTGACTGGCAGATCTGGAAGAGTCTGGCTGACTGGCGGATCCTGGCAGACTGGCAGCTCTGGCTGCTCCATGCTGACTGGCTCTGGCTGCTCCATGGTGACTGGCGGCTCTGGCTGCTCCATACTGACTGACAGCTCAGGCTGCTCCATGCAGACTGACAGCTCAGGCTGCTCCATGCAGACTGACATCTCAGGCTGCTCCATGCAGACTGACATCTCAGGCTGCTCCATGCAGACTGACATCTCAGGCTGCTCCATGCAGACTGACATCTCAGGCTGCTCCATGCAGACTGACAGCTCAGGCTGCTCCATGCAGACTGACAGCTCAGGCTGCTCCATGCAGGCTGGCAGCTCTGGCTGCGCTGAACAGGCGGGAGACTCCGGCAGCGCTGGAGATGAGGAAGGCTCTGGCAGCGCTAGATAGGCGGGAGACTCCGGCAGCGCTGGAGAGGCGAGGTGCACTGTAGGCCTGATGCGTGGTGCTGGCACTGGTGGTACTGGGCTGAGAACACGCACAGGAAGCCTGGTGCAGGGAGCTGCCACCGGAGGTCTGGTGCGTGAAGGTGGTACTGGATAGACCGGACCGTGCAGGCGCACTGGAGCTCTTGAGCACCGAGCCTGCCCAACCTTACCTGGCTCGATGCCCACTCTAGCCCGGCCGATACGAATAGCTGGAATATACCGCACCGGGCTATGCACCCGCACTGGGGACACCGTGCGCTCCAAAGCATAACACGGTGCCTGCCCGGTCTCACTAGCCCCCCGGTAAGCACAGGGAGTTTGCGCAGGTCTCCTACCTGGCGTAGCCATACTCCCTGTGAGCCCCCCCCCCCAATACATTTTTGGGGCTGACTCTCGGGCTTGCGACCGTGCCGCCGTGCTTGCTTCGTCAACTCCATTATCCGATAACCTTCCGCGCACTGCTCCATCGAATCCCAGGCGGGCTCCGGCACTCTCCCTGGGTCGACCGCCCACCTGTCTATCTCCTCCCAAGAAGTATAGTCCATACTCTTGTAGTCCAAACCGTACTCCCATGTCCATTCCTCTTTTCGCTGCTGTTGCTGCCTTTGTTGCTTCTCCTGCGGCTCCTGCCTGTTGACACACCGCTTGGTCCTGTTGTGGTGGGTGATTCTGTAACGGTTTTCTAGGTGTGAAGGAGAGTCGGACCAAAATGCGTCGTGTAGATTACGATTCATGTTTAATGAAAAAACACACTAAACACAAACACTACCAAAACAATAAACGTAATGAATGTAACGAAAACCGAAACAGCCTATACTTGTGTAAACTAACACAGAACAAGGACATCAGGACACTTAGGACAAACACCCACAAAACACTCAAAGAATATGGCTGCCTAAATATGGTTCCCAATCAGAGACAACGATAAACACCTGCCTCTGATTGAGAACCACTTCAGACAGCCATAGACTTAACTAGAACACACCACTAAGCTACAATCCCAATACCAACACACCACATACAAAAACCCATGCCACACCCTGGCCTGACCAAATAAATGAAGATAAACACAAAATACTTCGACCAGGGCATGACAGGAACGCTTGGAAAACACTTGGAAAACACACACTTGGAAAACACACCAACAATGACCAGACAATAGTTGTGTCCTTCACATGGGGTTAATTCAATGAAGTCCATCATCAAATGCTCAAAAGGTCCTTCTGGCCTTGGGTGGGATGCGGGAGTTATAGAAATCCCACATCCCACATTGTTAGTCATACATATAACACATTTTTTACAAAGAATTTCAGCAAACACAGTAAATCCCACAGTACTCCAATATTTATTTGCAAGATCTACCATTACTCCATTTGACACGTCTTGACCGTGTGACAACTTTGCGAAGAATTGGAAAGTACAACTGGGCATGGCTGGTCTGCTCATCCAGCCACTCTCCCGAGGTGCCCATATGACAATGTCCTGTCCACCTACATTTCTCGGACGCATCAGCCATTGCCTGCAAAGCAACAATATCAGAGAATGGGTTAGTGGAAACTGGAACTGCTGCCATCTGTAAAAGGGGGAAACACAAGAGGAAGCAGCTAGTTTCGCTGCATAATCTGCTCTAGCATTCCCTTGAGAAATGTTATCTTTACCACTGGTATGAGCCTGACACATCACTCATGCAGCAGACGATGGTAACAATATTACTTTTAGCAATGATGCAACTAACTGTCCATAATCAATGGCTTACCAGAAGAGGATAGAAACCCCACACATCTTCCACAGTGTCCCAAAATCATGCACCACCCCAAAAGCAAACCTACTGTCAGTGTAAATGTTTACTGATTTATCCTTTGCCAATATGCATGCCCGTGCTAAGACCAAATGTTCCGCTGCTTGTGCAGACAGGTGTTGTGGGAGACGTGCACTTTCCACAGTCTCTAAAGCAGTGACAACAGCAAAACCTACTATCACCCTTGTCATTCCGTGCAGATCCATCAACAACAAAAACGTAACGTCCGGGTTATCAACTGTTAAGTCTTTCAAATCAAGTCTGGGACTACAGTCTGTCTCTATTATCAGCTCGCAGTCATTTTCGGCATCTGCTGTATGGAGAAGGGTAGATGGGTTAAGAGTGGTACGGCATTTCAAGATGACATGTGACATAGTTAGGAGGATGCTCTGATAGTGTAGCAATTTTTTATATACATGTTTTTATTTATTTTATTTTTCGTATCTTTAAAAATATAATTGAATTCCGAGGAAGGTGAAGGAGAACCAATCTTGTGATTCCTCAGCTACTGGCATGCTAAAGAATGCAATAGCCAGATTAAAAATTGAGAAACAACAGCTTCCAGGTAGAACTTGAAAGAGAATGGTCACCGCATTAGGAATCTGAATTCCCCTGAGGGTTATCTTACTGAGAGGATTGGGGTGTTACAAGGACAATTTGGGCATGGTATAATAGCGCCAGTCTCCACCAACACAGTGTGTACTGGGATAATGCTGTGTGTACTGGGATAATGCTGTGTGTACTGGAATAATGCTGCGTGTACTGGGATAATGCCTTTTTCTTTGCTCAGGGAGTATTGGGCCTTGTAAGGCCTAAGAGTGCTTTTCGGCACAACCGCCAATGGTGTTGTTCCTTTCATCTTACCATTGTCCTTCTTCACCTTTGCGCATACCTTGTCTGGGATTTTTTTCCAGCCATGGAATCATGTCATTTGTTTAATCAACAACCATTTGTTATTCTGTGGGAAGGGTTAGTTTATTTCTTCTTGCTATTGATGCTGCCCAATAGGGTGAGAAAAAGTGATCTGAAATTGGAGTAGCTAGCCAGAGCATATTTATCATCTACGTCTATCTACAGTTGTCACATTGACATCATAAACATTCTATTGAAATAGTTACTTGCATAGTAGAGTCTTTTGATTAGAAATCTACCTAGCCAGCTAAACAATTAACCATAATCCCAACTCATAATGTATTTGTACCCTGCATGAATCTGCAGGTAGCTAACCAACCAGGTTCAATGTTAGCTAGCTAATATTAGGCAATAATTAGCAATGCAAATGGCTCTGAGATACAAATAATATTACTGCACAGTTCATACACGTAACTTTAGCTAGCTAGCCAGCCAGCTAACTTTAGCTAGCTAGCTAACAGTGCACTAACTTGAAATAAAAACTGCTTTCTGACAAAATTAGAAACGTGTATTAACTGAAAATCTTACCCATATACATGGATGGACGCTTCTCCCTCTCTGTCACAGATGCCATGGTTGCCCTTAGTTTGAAGATGTAATCCGGAGCCTTCTGTGTGTTCTCTTTTTGACTCCGTCTGCATATTTGCAATCAAACGCCAGCATTTTCACCATCTCCTTAGCTAGCATACACTAATTCCACTGATTTCATAACTCGGTACTCCAGAAAGTGGAGAGCAAGTCATGCAGTTCTACTACATGATATAGATTTTTTAAAGCTGCGTTAGAAAGGATTACATACACATACTGACCAGCTCATAATATAGACAGAAGCGTGGTACATGGCAGACCAATCTGAACTCATGTCCGGATGTCCAGCCCACTCATTATCTCAGCCAATCATGGCTAGCGGAAAGTTTGCTCTCTTTTCCCATGGCTAAACCAACTAGGCTCGTAATTTAACAATTGTATTTGTATTTACAGATGGCATAAATGTTTGTTATTAAGGCTGTTCACTTGTTCCAGAAAGAATTTCTGCCAAAAAAACACATTTTGATAAATAAAAATGTTTATGTTCAAATGGCGCTCCTGTGAAGTAGTGACGTGCGACATACGCCTAGTTTCCTGAAACGATTCACATTTTGTGTTGCTGTAGTTACTTTCTTATTTTTATAATACAGGGGTCTGGGAATACATTCCTCACAATTTCCTCCTTCACGGCAATATTCTATTCATACAACATATTCGGTAATAATAATCTCTCCTTTCTTATCTTCACACACACCACCTCACTACTCACTACTTCACACACACCTTCCCATATTTCATTCATACATCACACAGAACTTTCTTAGGTATTCAAAGAGAATCTTTATATAACGTTATCAATCGAAGTCCACAGATTCAGACAGAATCCTTATATAACATGATCAATCAAAGTCAACACTATTACCATATGCTAACGAGGTTTCACGAACATTTGTGTAGTTCCCCGAACTACTTAGGTATTCTCCCAGAATGCCTATACAACATTATTAATGAGGTTTCCCAAACTTTTGCCTAGTTCTCTCTGGATCCCTTCAACTTCTTCAGGCTAGGGTCTGAGGTCCCAGGCTGTTACAATGGAAATGTATGGGTCCTATGTAATTCCAGCTCCCAGATTGCATTTCCTATGACTTCAACACTAAGGACTCAAACTCAAAGTAAATGAAGCAATCTTCATTTAATGCTCAGAGGTTCACAAACACTATAGAAGCTTGATGAAAACTCTGAAAAGGGGTGTTCCCCTTCTCTCAAAGCTGAGACCTTGTATGGTTTATCTAGTCCCAGAACAATATCTGGGCATACTGCCAAATAGCTTGGGAGTGATAGTGTGGTTTCTTCCTTTGTGTAATCAATCAGTCACTCGCATGAACCCAGCTAATACAGGTTATTACAAAAGCAGCATTGTACTAAACATACACACAAGAACATTTCCATCGAAATGCTTTATTTGAGTTTAACCTGTAAAAGTAAAATATCGTATTCCTGGCAAAAATGTTAATTATTAAGATAGTAATTTCTTTTTATTTCATTTGAATTACTAAATCAGATGTAATTTTTGACGAGTATGAGACTATCAGCCCCATAATGTACGCCTTAAAGGCATCCCAAATTATATTGGGTGTTGGCTTTTCTCTGTCCTCTGTCTACATTTGTAATAGTAAAGGTTTTAAAAATTGTTGTTTAGGTATTTAATACATTTTGGTCAGGAAAATTTGCTCTGTTCATTCTCCAAATTCTGTTGCTCAGTGTATTTTCTATTGGTGCAATTAAACATGATATCAGAGAATCATTCTAAATCACTATATCATTGTTTTTGAGTCCAGTAAATTGTTTAGTGCATTGAGGCGTCACTACAGCCCCGGGGTCAATCCCAGGCAGTGTCACAGCCGGCCTTGACTGGAAGCCCCATGAGGCGGTGCACAATTGGCCCAGCGTCGTCCAGGTTAGGAAAGGGTTTGGTTTCCTTGTTCCATCGCGCTCTCGCAACTCCTTGTGGTGGGCCAGCTGACCCTGGTTGCCAGTTGGATGGTGTTTCCTTTGACACATTTATGCAGCTGGCTTTTGGGTTAAGCAAGCAGTGTGTCAAGAAGTAGTGCAGCTTGGCAGGGTTGTGTTTCGGAGGATGCACGGCTCTTGACCGTCGCCTCTCCCCACCAATAACCATCATTAAATCTTAGTTGTAATGACAAACAAAGAATAATAATGATTCAATATCCTTTCCTAATCTGTTCACAACTCTTATTAATTTTACAAGTCATAAAAAAATGAAATACAATTACATTGTAGTATCATTAAGTCCTTCCCTCTCTACAAATCATCCCTCTCCACCACCCCCTCCACGTTTCCCCCCCTTTACTCCACCCAAGGCAAGCGGAATTGTATTTCATCTTTACTCCCCCTTGTCCACCCAAGCCAAGCTCATCACCCCCCTGCCCTGTCCAAGTTTATCTCCCAACCCCCATCTTTCACCCTCCCTTCTTCTCAGACACATTTACACCCCTCATCTACTTACTCATCCATTCTCCTTTATTCACACACAACATATACCCTATGCTCTGCACACCCATTCTCTCCTGCCCTCCTGTACATATTAATGCTCACCTTCCATTCATATGCACAGACACTCACTCAAACCCTCTTGCCCACACACCGCCACGGAACAATTATAATGATATATTTCTCTGTTTTGGTAGACAGCCGAGGGATGGTTCTGTTGAAAATGTAACCACTATCGCATTCATAGACAGAGCAATGGATGCAAGGACTGATGATATCAAAATTATAGTTTCAACAATGTTTTTCGGCTACAAACATTGGGGTAAAACAAGCTTATATTTTGGGTTCTAATGGGGTACGACAGTTGAACTAAGCTCATGAGGCATTCATGAATTACATTATTAAAGAATCAATTGATATATATCATGCCTTAATAAATCCCAAAATGTATTTAGCAACTAAGGATTCTAGCTTTAAATGGGTAATCGCGAGCTGATCCCTCCCTCTCTTTCTCTCCCCGGCGACGCTCGCACCAGACACTGCTGTATCCCTCTCGTTTTTCCAGCCACGGAAATCGGTGAACCGATCGGTACGCTCTGATTTTTCAGTAGTCTGGGGATAGGTCACGTTTATCTGTACATTTACCGCGGATGTACGTGAACCCGGAACCAACTCACAATTTAGACAAAACAAGAAACCTCGCTAAGTGAATCTATTGGGTCTGCTGCTGTGCTTTCGGACCGAGCAGATCCTTCCTCTGTGCGATCATTTCCTCCTATTTGTAGAGGAAGGGTGTTAGTTTTCGAAGTGAAATCTCAGAAGTTGGTCTACTTTCGGGACTCGTAACGTGTTGCTCTAGTTTATCATGTACTTAATGTAGAGTTACTGATATCTAAAACACGTCTGTAAAGTGCCGCGATCAAGCCCATCACTGTGTAATGTCACAGTTGTCAAATTTGAGCCCAGATGGGGAACAAAACAAAACAAAACCGTAGGCTATAGCTCGCACTTCTACAGATCCATCCAGCACGCACATTTATGTCAAATAACGCATAGGGGCAAATCCATCTCTCACGGATTTCTCTTTCCATCTCAACGGCATAATATAGCCACTGATTTAGTTGTTTTTGTTTTGTTTTTCTATGTCAAACTGTAGGCTAGGCTATTCACTGAAAGACCTTTTGCAAAACCCAGCTCTGACCGAAGCGGAAGAGGACAGTTTTTTTCTGTCTGAGATACGGGACACTGGATTTACCCGCTGGTGGAGACAGTGATTGTGTGTTAGTGAGGTGAGCTGAGCAAAGGAAAAGAGCGCTCATTGAGACCTTCTCCTGCCGTCTGACTACCCTCAGCATCCGGGTAAGGACTGTACCTCTCTACCACACAGGTGTGTGAATGAATGAATGAATGAATGAATGGTTGCGTGTGTTATTGTATTGGCTTTATCAAGTCAACAAATTGCCTGTTGTCTGCAGAGCTAGTCCTACTTGGGTGAGAACATAATCAAGTTTCAATAAACAGTCCTCCCAGTTTGATCATAAACACGGATGTTTTCTAGGTGGGAACAGCTGTTGATGAGCCGCATCCTTTTTTCATTTCCCCAAACCTAATTGCTGTGTAATGGGGGGAGATTTAGCGTGTTTAGACATGGAGTCTGTCCTTCACCAAAGAGTGTTTGTCGCAACAGTTTCTCTCATGTTAGAAATACGTTACTGTGCATGTGAAGAAGCATTTAATGCGACCCTGGGTTTATCCAATAGTTTTAATCGTGGGACATGTCACTGACAGCAATGCGCATCTGTCATCGGGGTATCCCAAAAGCCCAGTAGATGGCGATACTGAGTGGTTTCATCTTACCGTCCAAAGGGAATCCATGCAGCTGGCCTTACACTCATATCTCCTCTGAACCGGTTTATACATAAAACATTCTCCATTCAGGCTGCAAAACCGTACATTTCCTCCTTAACTCGATTTAATGGGAGAAGGTGGGGGTGGTGGGGGGGCATTCAGCCAATCAGACCAGGGGTGAAAAAACAGTCTGCTGTAACCTGATTCACTGAACACAGTACACAAAATCCGCGACTAGCATTAGCCACTGTAGCATGGTGGTGGAAAATGGTGTTTAATAAAGTAAGTATATTTTTCCCTTTTTTCCCCACCTTCTTACCATATAGCGAATTAAGGAGGAAATTGAATCCTTTGCAGCCTGAATGGAGAATGTTTTATTAACGAACCGATCCAAGGGGGATACCAGTGTACAGCCAGCTGCATGGATTCCCTTTGGATGGTAAAATGAAACGACACTATATCGCTATCTCCCAGCCTTTGGGCTATAATCAGGGGTCATCTCGTGTGTGTGTGTGCAAACCTTTGCTTGTATATGTATGTGTCTCTGCATTACTGGCTATGCAGGTTTAACTTAATCCAGTGGTTATTTTTCGTAGTTCAGATTCTACATTTCATGTGTAGTGAATGGCTGTGCTTGTTGACTGCAAAACATAATATAAGGTATTAGCTTAAGCTTAGAAAGAGGAGAGACAACCTCTGTTAAGTAATAAGTGCTTTGAAAAGTCAGCCCTTCTTACATCATGTCAAGGGACGTAATCAGCTCTCTTCTCGTCTCCTTCTCTCCTCCCTTCGCACTCCTTTTTCTGGGTGTGTCCTCGTGCTAGTGCTTTTCTACAGAGAAGGGAGACCCCGCAATATCGGCTCGTGACGACATTTCAGATTGTGTGACCTCTAAAGGAGGGCATCTGGCTGTTATTTCCCCCTGCTGTCATTTCCCCCGCCAAGGGCAGGGCCACGGCTATTATTGCTGTATTTTTGTCACCGGAACATTCAGGTGGATCTCCCTCGGGCACAGCAACACGCACAAGCTTTAAAGCTGGCTTTTATCCCCGTAGATAGACACAGTCCCCTTCACTCGAGACTAGGTGTGACTGCTGCAGTGAACTGAAAATATATCATCTTACTGTAGGCTTGATACAGAGGAGGCTGGTGGGAGGAAATATAGGAGGACATGCTCATTGTAATGGCTGGAATGGAATAAATGGAACGGTATCAAACCTATGGAAACCACATTAGACTCTGTTCCAATAATTCCATACCCGCCATTACAATGAGCCCATCCTCCTATAGCTTCTCCCACCAGCCTTCTCTGGTTATATATCACACCTTCATCCTTTCCCTGGCTAAGAAATGGGGAACAGCCTCACTGATATTTTTGTTGTTGTTGCATATTTAACTTATTGAGTACTATGTAAGCTGTATTTAATGCTGTAAAAACATGATATAGCAGTCTGTTATATAATCTGTAACTATACCATTACAGTGGGATAGCCTTATACTATGCCATAATTGCAGTGTCTCATTCATCTCTTTAACTGAGAGAATATTAATTGTCATGTCTGTTAGCTTGATCAATATGACACAACCCGATCAATAAGAGTCAAGGACACTGCATACATGCATAGTGCTTTGTGTGTCTGCCTGTCTGTCTATGTTGATTTGCTGGGTATTCTCATCTTGGACAACATTCAGAACACAGCCGCTAACCTCTTAAGCGTATTTCGCCCCTCTGCTAAATGGTCTCAACCTTTTGTGGCAAAAAGTAAATGCGGGTTGCTGGTTCAAGACGCAATCAGAAATCCATCGTACTGGTGCTGTCAGCTTTTCAGTGTATATGTTTTTTATATATATATGAAGATGCAGCGTTCTAAACCACTGCATGTCAGTGTAACAGGCATCACTGTAGTCCCTGGTTCGAATCCAGGCTGTAACACATCCGTCTGTGATTGGGAGTCCCATAGACGCGCACAATTGGCCCAGCGTCGCCTGGGTTTGGCCGGGGTAGGCCGTTATTGTAAATAAAAATTTGTTCTTAACTGACTTGCCTGGTTAAATAAAGGTTCAATTTAAATAAAAACAATATAGACATCTGTACAGTACCAGTCAAAGTTTGGATACGTCTACTCATTCAGGGGTTTGTCTTTATTTCTACTATTTTCTACATTGTATAATAATAGTGAAGACATCAAAACTATGAAATAACACATATGGAATCATGTAGTAACCAAAAAAGTGTTAACCAAATCAAAATATATTTTAGATTCTTCAAAGTAGCCACCCTTTGCCTTGACGACGCCGTGGCATTCTCTCAACCAGCTTCATGAGGAATGCTTTTCCAACAGTCTTGAAGGAGTTCCCACATATGCAGAGCACTTGTTTTGCTGGTTTTCCTTCACTCTGCAGTCCAACTCATCCCAAACCATCTCAATTGGGTTGAGGTTGGGTGATTGTGGAGGCCAGGTCATCTGATGCAGCACTCCCATCACTTTCCTTCTTTATCAAATAGCCCTTACACAGCCTGGAGGTGTTTTGGGTCATTATCCTGTTAAAAAACAAATGATTGTCCCATTAAGAGCAAACCAGATGGGATGGCGTATCACTGAAGAATGCTGGTTAAGTGTGCCTTGAATTCTAAATAAATCACAGACAGTGTCACCAGCAAAGCACCACCACTCCTCCTCCTCCATGCTTCACGGTGTGAACCACATCTGTTCACCTACTCCGCGTCTCACAAAGACACAGCGGTTTGATCCAAAAATCATACATTTGGACTCATCAGACCTAAGGACAGATTTCCACCAGTGTTTCTAGTGTTTCTTGCCCCAAGCAAGTCTTCTTCTTATTATTGGTGTCCATTAGTAGTGGATTCTTTGCAGAAATTCGACCAATTCGACCATGAAGTCCTGATTCAAGCAGTCTCCTCTGAACAGTTGTGTCTGTTACTTGAACTCTGAAGCATTTATTTGGGCTGCAAACTGCGGTGCAGTTAATTTCCGATTTTCTGAGGCTGGTAACTCTAATGAACTTCTCCTCTGCAGCAGAGGTAACTCTGGGTCTTCCTTTCCTGTGGGGGTCCTCATGAGAGCCAGTCTCATCATATCGCTTGATGGTTTTTGCAACTGCACTTTAAGAAACTTTCAAAGTTCTTGAAATTTTCCAGATTGACTGACCTTCATGTTTTAAAGTAATGATGGACCGACCGTCATTTCTTTTTGCTTATTTGAGCTGTTCTTGCCATAATATGAACCTGGTCTTTTACCAAATATGGCTATCTTCTGTATACCAACCCTACCTTGTTACAACACAACTGATTGGCTCAAACGCATTAAGAAATAAACAAATTACACAAATTATTTTAAAGAAGGCACACTTTTTAATTTAAATACATTCCAGGTGACTACCTCATGAAGCTGGTTGAGAGAATACCAAGCGTGTGCAAAACTGTCATCAAGGCAAAGGGTGGCAACTTTGAGGAATCTCAAATATAAAAGTTATTTAGATTTGTTTAACACTTTGTTGGTTACGACAGTATTCCAATATGTGTTATTTCATAGTTTTGATATCTTCACTATTATTCTGCAATAAAGAAAATAGTAAAAGTGAAGAAAAACCTTTTGAATGAGTAGGTATGTCCAAAATTTTGACTGTGTGTCTGTGTGTGTGTGTGTGTTTACTCATATATATATATATATTTATTTGTGTGTAAGTCGGAAGTTTACATACACTTTGGTTTTAGTCATTAAAACTAGTTTTTCAACCACTCCACAAATTTCTTGTTAACAAACTATAGTTAGTCGGTTATGGTTGGCAAGTCGGTTAGGACACCTACTATGTGCATGACATGAGTATTTTTTTCCAACAATTGTTTACAGACAGATTATTTCACTTATAATTCACTGTATCACAATTCCAGTGGGTCAGATGTTTACATACACTAAATTGACTGTGCCTTTAAACAGCTCGGAAAACTCCAGAAAATGAAGTCATGGCTTTAGAAGGTCCTGATAGGCTAATTGACATCAATTGAGTCATTTGGAGGTGTACTTGTGGATGTATTTCAAGGCCTACCTTCAAACTCAGTGCCTCTTTGCTTGACCTCATGGGAAAATCAAAATGAATCAGCCAAGACCTCAGATTTTTTTATGTAGACGTCCACAAGGCTGGTTCATCCTTGGGAGCAATTTCCAAACGCATGAAGGTTCCACGTTCATCTGTACAAACAATAGTACGCAAGTATAAACACCATAGGACCACACAGTCGTCATACCGCTCAGGAAGGAGATGCGTTCTGTCTCCTAGAGATGAACGTACTTTGGTGTGAAAAGTGCAAATCAATCCCAGAGCAACAGCAAAGGACCTTGTGAAGATGCTGGAGGAAACGGGTACAAAAGTATCTATATCCACAATAAAACGAGTCCTATATCGACATCACCTGAAAGGCCGCTCAGCAAGGAAGAAGCCACTGCTCCAAAACCGGCATAAAAAAGCCAGACTACAGTTTGCAACTGCACATGACAAAGATCATACTTTTTGGAGAAATGTCCTCTGGTCTGATGAAACAAAAATAGAACTGTTTGGCAGTAATGACCATCGTTATGTTTGGAGGAAAAAGGGGGAAACTTGCAAGCCAAAGAACACCATCCCAACCATGAAGCACGGGGGTGGCAGCATCATGTTGTGGGGTGCTTTGCTGGAGGAGGGACTGGTGCACTTCACAAAATACATGGCATCATGAGGAAGGGCAATTATGTGGATACATTGAAGCAACATCATAAGACAACAGTCAGGGAGTTAAAGCTTGGTCGCAAATGCGTCTTCCAAATGGACAATGACCCCAAGCATACTTCCAAAGTTGTGGCAAAATGGCTTAAGGACAACAAAGTCAAGGTATTGGAGTGGCCATCACATAGAAATCTATAGAAAATTTGTCGGCAGAACTGAAAACGCATGTGCGAGCAGGGAGGCCTACAAACCTGTCTCAGTTACACCAGCTCTGTTTGGAGGAATGGGCCAAAATGCACCCAACTTATTGTGGGAAGCTTGTGGAAGGCTACCTGAAACGTTTGACCCAAGTTAAACAATTTAAAGGCAATGCTATCAAATACTAATTGAGTGTATGTAAACTTCTGACCCACTGGGAATGTGAATAAATACATGTCGAAATAAATCATTCTCTCCTATTATTCTGACATTTCACATTCTTAAAATGAAGTGGTGATCCTAACTGACCTAAGACAGGGAATTTTCACTAGGATTAAATGTCAGAAATTGTGAAAAACTGAGTTTAAATGTATTTGGTTAAGGTGTATGTAAACTTCCGACTTCAACTGTGTGTGTGTGTGTGTACACACACAACCCTGTCATACCTAGCACTCGGAGTTAGGTGGTGTGTAGTATTGTGGTATTTGGTGTGTACATTAATCTTATCAAATCAAACTTTTTTTTTTGCCACATGCACCGAGTACAACAAGTGTAGACTTTACCGTGAAATGCTTACTTACAAGCCTTAACCAACAGTGCAGTTCATGAAGAAGAAAATATTTACCCAGTAGGCTAAAACAAAAAGTAATAATAAAATGTATATTGTCCAGTGGTGATTTATATGAATTGTTAAGCAGTCTAATGGCTTGGGGGTAGAGGTTGTTGAGGAGCCTTTTGGTCCTGGACTTGGTGCTCCGGTACCGCTTGCCGTGCGGTAGCAGAGAAAACAGTCTATAACTTCGGTGACTGGAGTCTCTGACAATTTTATTGGCTTTCCTCTGACACAGCCTATTATATAGGTCTTGGGTGGCAGGCATTCTCACATAGGTGTTCATTTTCTCCAGGTGAGAAAGGGCGGTGTGGAGTGTGATTGAGATTGCGTCACCTGTGGATCTGTTTGGGCGGTATGCGAATTGGAATGGGTCTAGGGTGTGTTGTATTGTGTAGAGCTCGACGCAACGGAAAAAATATTAGTCGACCAGGAGTCTGTTCTTTCGACCAATTGATCGACATTTTGAAATGTGTATATTTCCCTATATGTGACCCGTTTCGGGAAACTAGGCGTATATTGTGGGTCACTACTTCACATGATAGCCGTTTGAATGTAAACTTTTATTTTTTTAATCAAAATGCATTTTTCATGTGCCTTAAAAACAAACATCTTTGCCATCTGTAAATATGAATAACATTGTTAATTTACGAGCATAGTTGGTTTAGCCACAGAAAAAGCGAGGAACCTTTCCACTATCCATGATTGGCTGAGGTAATGAGTGGGCAGGACCAGCCGAGAGATGAATTTAGACTGGTCTGCCTTATAGCATGCTTCTGTCTATTTGAGCTGGTCAATTTGTCTAGGTAATCCTGTCTAATGCGGCTTTTTAAAATGTATTTCTTAGTAAAACTGCACAAGTGTTGCTCTCCACTCTCTGGAGGGCTGTGTTTTGAAATCAATGGAATTCAGGTATGGTAGCTAAGGAGATGGAGAAAACATTGATCTCTAGATTGCATCTTCAAACTAAGGGCAACCATGGCATCTGACAGGATATGCATCCATCCATGATGTATACAGGTAAGATAGTCTAGCTAACTACATTTTCAGATATTACACATTTCAAATTTTGACAGAAAATGGTTTAATTTGAAGTTAATGTGTACTCTTGGCTAGCTAATGTTAGCTGGCTGGCTCATTAACTAACGTTATGTGTGTGATCTTATTATTCTTATCATAGAGCCATTTGCTTGGCTAATTATAGCGTAATGTTAGCTAGCTAATATTGAACCTGGTGGTTAGCTACCTGCAGATTCATGCAGGGTAGTAACGTCATTGGTTGGGATTATGGTTCATTGTTTAGCTAGCTAGCTACATGTCTTAACTAACAAAAGACTCCACTATGCAAGTATCCATTTCAATAGAATGTCACTGCAACAACTGTTGGTAGACATACTAGCTGGTAAATTCAATCTGGCTATTTACTCCAATTTCAGACCATGGGTAAAATAGTCTAGCTAGCTACATTTCTAATTTTGACAAAGTATTTTAATTTCAAGTTGAAGTGTTTTGTTAGCTAGCTGTCTCGCTAGCTAATGTTGTGTATGATCTTGGTTATAGCCTAATGTTAGCTAGCTAACATTGAACCTGTTTGGTTAGCTACCTGCAGATTTATGCAGGATAGTAATGTCATGAGTTGGGATTACAGTTAATTGTTTACCTAGTTAGCTAGCTACATGTCTTAACAATAGACTCTCGTCTGAGTGTGCCAGAGCGCATAGTAACTGCTGAGTTTACAAACGCTCAACACCCGTTGAGTATGGCCAGTGTCTGTCCGTTCGTAAATTAAATCTGACAGCACAGTTTCTGTCACCAATGCTCTGGATAACATAACAGCCTAACCAGCTCTGCTAGGGCGAGTAATGTTCAGTGAGCTGTTCTCTCATTTGTGTCTTGAAGTAGCTAGCAAGTTCGCTTGGCTGACTGCTGCTGTTAGTACAGAATACCCGGATCAACTCTTAAAGAGATGGGTGGGGCTAAAGCTTAAGAGGGTCTGAACAATGCTGAATTGGTGTAGACCAAGAAGGGCTCTCCAGTAGTAGTACCAAAACATTCAAAGGCCATTTTCTAAAAAAAGTGAGTTTACAAGTTTATCAACTTTCAAAGCAGAATTACTTTCCCATTGTTGTTGTTCCTCAACTGTAGTGTATATGATTTAACATTTTGTATCTGAGTCTCTACTTTTATCCAATGTAAAAAAACACAATTTAAAATGTTGCTACATTAGACGGATTTTGAGCTGGTCGGTCACATTTAGACACATCCTATGTGTTTTAATCAAATCAACTATATGTAGGCTACTGAGCTTGTCTGGTGCTTTAAGCACACTGTGATTTAAATAATTAAGACACGCATATGGCTCAAGATGGAGCCAGAGATCAAGATAGCCTAACCAGAAGAACCTGTTCCTGCTTCTGCTGGCCTTCGTAGATTCTGCGGGTAATCTCCTGAAGTCACCGGTAATTGGCTACACCAGTGGTCGGCAACCTTTTCCATTTGGAGTGCCAATGTTTCTTACCATTTCTACAGATATGCATGCCAGTTATGATTTTCATATGCACATTTTTGTGGAACAGTTTAATTTAATTTATAATGAGTCTTTGTATCACAAAATCGTTATCATGTGGTTAATCAAAATTCTAAAAGGAGCTCCTATTGCCATTGCCAACTATATAAAAATAGCCTACATAAAGCCAACAAATAAAAACATTGCAGCCTGCAGGTAGAAAATATCCTGATTTAAAAATAAAAAAAATCCTATATATCACATTGGCTACGCATGACCTGTCTGCAAAGAACTTGAAACATTTCATCAATTATCAACTTGGTCTGGCCTGAAGCTCTTGCTAGCAAACTTATAAAATACTCTGCACCCTCAGTTTCCTGCTCCAGACAGACACAGCTGTAGGCTATTTGCAAAAGGGATAAGAAGTAATCAGGTAGGCCTATTTTATGACTACACCGGATCAGACCATGTTTGTCTTCCCCTTTCACACCGAGTTGTTATTAAAATTGCGCTGGAAAGATTTTCCAAATAGGCTACGTTGAGGAACTACTGTTTTTACATCCACTGCGAATGACAGACTTTTGTTTACTTGCTGTTTGAGGTAAAGAAAAAATTAGGTTGAGAAGCTCCACAGTGGTGTTGAGTTAAGACAATACTATCAGATCACCAAATGGGCTTATCTGTAGGCCTGCATTTGTACGCAAGTCCTACTTAGTAGCCTAGGCCTACATTTGTACGCAAGGCCTACTTAGTAGCCTAGGCCTACTTCTATGCATAAACAGGGGTGCATCCTTACTCAACATTGACAGGAGCACGACAAACAAAATACAGTTAATAAATGGGACAACTCCTAAATGGAAAGAAATAAACCAAAACTTGTTCCTCACAAATGTAGCCTATGTGGTGCGGTGGGCAAACAATGTGTCCACTCCGACAATGAGAGTGGTAAAAGACTGTAAAATAATGAGATATTGAATGCATTAACAGAAATTAACCTAAACAATCAAAAATGGTATATTAGGAATGTTTGAATTAACAGAAAATGTATTACTGATGTGCCATCCCCGTGGACTCCACAATGGATTAGACCACTGAGACAGGCATGAATCAGACAGATGCCAAATAACATTTTATTTGTTACATGCGCCGAATAGAACCGGCCCTAAACCAACAATGCGGTCTTTAGAAAAATAAAATGTAAGAAATGAAATGACACAATAAAATGACAATAACAAGCTATATACAGGGGGTACCAATTTTTAGTTTACGTAATACGTAGGTAGGGGTTGGTGACTATGCATAGATAATAAACAGCGAGTAGCCAGTGAGTATCTTTTTTCAACGTTTCAATGTTTTAATTTCTTTTTACAAATGCCGGGTAGCCGTTTTATCAGCTGTTCAGCAGTCTTATGGCTTGGGGGTAGAAGCTGTTAAGAAGCCTTTTGGACATACGCTTGGCACTCCGGTACTGCTTGCCATGTGGTAGTAAAGTGAACAGTGACTTGGGTGGCTGGAGTCTTTGGCAATTTTTAGGGCCTACATCTGACACCGCCTGGTATAGAGGTCCTGGATGGTTTGGAGGCTTGGCCCCAGTGATAGTTATATTGGGTCGTACCCTCTGTAGCGCCTTGCGGTCGGAGGCCGAGCAGTTGCTCTACCAGGCAGTAATGCAACCCGTCAGGATGCTCTCAATAGTGCAGCTGTAGAACCTTTTTGAGGATCTGAGGACCCATGCCAAATCATTTCAGTCTCCGAGGGGGAATAGGCTTTGTCGTGCCCTCTTCACGGCTGTCTTAGTGTGTTTGGACCATGATTGTTTGTTGGTGATGTGGACACCAAGGAACACCATTTGAGAGAAATAAGCTTTTTGTGCATATGGAACATTCCTGGGATTTTGTATGGGACACTTTACATGTTGCGTTTTATATTTTTGTTTAGTGTATTTGCAACTGCTCAACGAAAAAAATATTGGTCGACCAAACAATTGACCAGTTGACCAAATATGGTCAGCCCTAGTATTGCATTGTATAAGTTGTGTGTATTTGTGTAAGTTGGTGTGTATTGCAATGCAGATTGTGTGCGTAGCTTCAGTGGGTTCAGGGAGGTTATATCTGTTCATATAAAGCTGTGTTTACTCAGTGTAGCCTGCCAGCATCTGGTCTCTCTAATTAAGAGGTGTGTGTGTGTGTGTGTGTGTGTGTGTGTCAAGAAGATCCTCTTGGGCAAGGGAATGACAGCCTACAGACTGTATCCAGACTTTCCTTCTGAAAAGTCATGTGTTGCAGTCATCGTTCCACATACAGAGCCCTTCGGAAAGTATTCAGACCCCTTGACTTCTTCTACATGTTACGTTTCAGCCTTATTCTAAAATGGATTAAATGGTTTTTTTCCCCTCATCAATGTACCCACAATACCCCATAATGACAAAGCAAAAACAGGTTTTTAGAAATTTTAGGAAATGTATTAAAAATAAACTTAAATAATACATTTACATAGGTGTTCAGACCCTATACTGAGTACTTTGTTGAAGCATCTTTGGCAGCGATTACAGCCTCCAGTCTTCTTGGGTATGACGCTACACCTGTATTTGAGGGGTTTTTCCCATTCTTTGTAGATCCGCTCAAGCTCTGTCAGGATGGAAGGGGAGCGTCGTTGCACAGATATTTTCAGGTCTCTCAAAAGATGTTTGATCGGGTTCAAGTCCGGGCTCTGGATGGGCCACTCAAGGACATTCAGAGACTTGTCCCGAAGCCACTCCTGCGTTGTCTTGGCTGTGTGCTTAGGGTCGTTGTCCTGTTGGAAGGTGAACCTTCTCCCTCAGTCTGAGGTCCTGAGCGCTCTTGAGCAGGTTTTCATGAAGGATCTCTGTCATTTGCTCTTGTCTTCTTTCCCTCGAGCCTGACTAGTCTCCCAGTCCCTGCTGCTGAAAAACATCCCTACAGCATGATGCTGCCACTAACATCTTTCACCTGAGGGATGGTGCCAGGTTTCCTCCAGATGTGATACTTGGCATCTGGAGGAAAGTGGCTTCTGTCTGGCCACTCTACCATAAAGGCCTGATTGGTGGAGTGCTGCAGAGATGGTTGTCCTTCTGGAAGGTTCTCCCATCTCCACAGAGGAACTCTGGAGCTCTGTCAGTGACCATCGTGTTATTGGTCATCTCCCTGACCAAGGCCATTTTTCCCCCGGTTGCTCAGTTTGGTGGGGCGGACAGCTCTAGGAAGAGTATTGGTGGTTCCAAACTTCTTCCATTAAAGTATAATGTAGGCCACTGTGTTCTTGGGGACTTTCAGTGGTGCAGAAATGTTTTTGTGCACTTCCCCAGATCTCTGTCTCGACACAATCCTGTCTCAGAACTCTAAGGACAATTCCTTTGACCTCATGGCTTGGTGTTTGCTCTGACATGCACTGTCAACTGTGGGACCTTATATAGACAGGTGTGTCTTTCCAAATCATGTCCAATCAATTGAATTTACCACATGTGGACTCCAATCAAGTTGTAGAAACATCTCAAGGATGATCAAAGGAAACAGGATGCACCTGAGCTCAATTTCGAGTCTCATAGCAAAGGGTTCGAGTACTTATGCAAAGTATTTTTGTTTGTTTTTGTAATACATTTTGTAAAAATGTCTAAACCTGTTCTCGCTTTATCATTATCAGGTATTGTGTGTAGATTGATGACGTAAAATAAAAATATTTAATGCATTTTACGTTAAGGCTGTAACATAACAAAATGTAGAAAAAGTCAAGCGGTCTGAATTCTTTCCGAATGCACTGTACGTCACTACAATATGAATTAATATGCTAGTATCCTCTATGCTGTATCTAATTGTAAATACACTACATGACTAAAAGTATGTAGACAGCCTCAAGCACATTAGTGAGGTTGGGGGCTGATTTTGGGCGATTAGGCCTGGCTCGCAGTCAACGGTCCAATTTATCCCAAAGTGTTCGATGGGGTTGAGGTCAGGGCTCTCTTCCACACGATCTCAACAAAGCATTTCTTTATGTACCTCGCTTTGTGCACGGGGGCATTGTCGTGCTGAAACAGGAAGGGGCCTTCCCCAAACTGTTGCCACAAAGTTGGAAGCACAGAATCATCTAGAATGTCATTTTATGCTGTAGCATTAATATTTCCCTTCACTGGAACTAAGGGTCCTAGCACGAACCATGGAAAAACAGCCCCAGACTGTTATTCCTCCACCAAACTTTACAGTTGGCACTATGCATTCGGGCAGGTAGCATTTTCCTGGAATCCGCCAAACCCAGATTCGTCTGTCGGGCTGTCAGATTGTGAAGTGTGATTCATCACTGCAGGGAATGGCGGCGAGCTTTACACTACTCCAGCTGACGCTTGGAAATGAGCATGGTGTGATCTTAGGCTTGTGCGGCTGCTCAGCCATGGAAACCCATTTCATGAAGTACCCGACAAAAGTTCTTGTCCTGACGTTTCTTCCAGAGGCAGTTTGGAACTCTGTAGTGATAGTTGCAGCCAAGGACAGACAATTTTTACGTTTTATGCGCTTCAGCACTCGGTGGTCCCGTTGTGTTGGCTACTACTTCGCAGCTGAGCCATTGTTGTTAGTAGACGTTTCCACGTCGCAATACAAGTACTT
The DNA here is from genome assembly GCF_018296145.1 of Oncorhynchus tshawytscha. Taxonomy (NCBI): domain Eukaryota; kingdom Metazoa; phylum Chordata; class Actinopteri; order Salmoniformes; family Salmonidae; genus Oncorhynchus; species Oncorhynchus tshawytscha. The sequence continues at coordinate 55,494,895 of NC_056435.1, forward strand.
ACAGTTGACGGGGGCATGTTTGTCTATGGAGACTGCATGGACATGTGCTCAATTTTATGTACCTGTCATCAACAGATGTGGCTGAAATTACCAAATCCACTAATTTCAAGGGGTGTCCACATACTCTGTTTGTGTGTGTGTGTGTATATATATATATATATTAGTGCACTTCTCTTGTTACATTATTGGTTTATCATGTAACCAACACCACCAACACTGTCATTTTTATTAGGATCCCCATTAGCTAGCACCGCAACGCTAGCTAATCTTGCTGGGGTCCAACACCAATTAACAAGACATTACAAACCACCACATATCAAGACTTCACAAACATTTAACAAATAGACAATACAGACAATTAAAATATCTGGCAAGGAACACATTTAACATTCAGTTGATGCTTTCTATTTCCTGTCCTGAAAAACTGTGTGTGTGTGTGATGTATGTATTGTCAAGAGAAAAGAAAAAGAGAGGGTGAGAATAGAGGACATCCTCCAAAAGGATTGTGTTTAGGAAGAGGCAAACTGAAGAGGCAAATCTCTGAACACTTATTTTTCCTCTTTCAAATCCCCCTCTCCTCACTTCTCTTCTTATTCCACTACTCTTTCCTCTCTTCAATCCCCCTCTCCTCACTTCATAAATCCTCTCCTCATTTTTAGGGTTGAGTGCACTGAGAGTTGAACTGGTCTCAGAGTCACGATTCATAGCAGAGGCTAAGCCCTTTTGGCACCCTATCCACAGCTTCCTCCTCTCTGACAGGGCCACACACACACAGTGTTAAGACTGCACGGCTGCGTGGGTTTGCACCTATCCCAGGTGAAGAGGAGAAGGGGAGAGAGAGAGCAGCCAGTGGGGTTAAGGTCCTGCAGTGTCCCAGTCACTGCTACAGTCCTAGAGACTGGAGAGGGCTATGTCAGTGGTGAGTGTGTGTGTGTTTAGTAGGATTGGGCTGGGCGGTATACCGTATTTTACTATATACCGGTATTTATGCACGGACCGGTTTGTGTTTTTACTTTACCTTCTGTAACGTATTTGAATGTTTGATTTGTTAAATGTGATACATTGTGTGTTATGTCCATTTTTATAGTTTACTCAACTACTTGAGTAGGACTCTCTCTCTCCATGTCGCTTTCCATACAGACCTAGTCCCACCTTGTCACTCAAGGAGCTCATTTGTTGTTGCTTGACCACGAGACACTTTCGTTCAGTCTGCTGATGATAACGATGTCTGCTGATGATAACGATGTTGTCCACTTTGATCAAAGTGAAAGCCAGTGTTTTTGTTGCTTCAATGGAGTGATCAGGGATATGCAACAATAGTTTTTTGTCACGCCTGCTCGCGCTTCCACTCTCTGGCGCTCCAGGACGCTAGGCTGCACATCATTGGGCACACCTGTCACCATCATTACACGAATCAGCGCTTCATGGACTCACCTGGAATCCTTCACTTTGTATATCTGTCTGTTCCTCAGTTTATTCCCAGTGTCAGCATTAATGTCAGAAGCTGTCTGTGTTCTGTTTCTTGTCCGTTGTTTATTAAATGTTCACTCCCTGTACTTGCTTCTCGTCTCCCAGCGTCTCTCTTCAGTTTTCCTTCACAGAAAATGTTTTTGTGCAACACTTTCGACAGAAAATACCTTCAAGTGTAACGGAAGCACAAAATGAGTCTGAGGCCGAGCAGAAAGGCAGAGCGGGTGGGTGGATGAGCGAGCGGCAGAGCGGGTGGGTGGATGAGCGAGCGGCAGAGCGGGTGGGTGGATGAGCGGGCGAGCGGCAGAGAGGCAGAGCGGGCGGGCGGCAGAGAGGCAGAGCGGGCGGGCGGCAGAGAGGCAGAGAGGCAGAGCGGGCGGGCGGCAGAGAGGCAGAGCGGGCGAGCGACCGGGCGAGAGGCAGAGCGGGCGAGCGGCAGAGAGGCAGGGCGAGCGGCAGAGAGGCAGAGCGACCGGGCGAGAGGCAGAGCGACCGGGCGAGCGGCAGAGAGGCAGAGCGACCGGGCGAGCGGCAGAGAGGCAGAGCGACCGGGCGAGCGGCAGAGAGGCAGAGCGACCGGGCGAGCGGCAGAGAGGCAGAGCGACCGGGCGAGCGGCAGAGAGGCAGAGCGGCAGAGAGGCAGAGCGGGCGGCAGAGCGACCAGAGGCGGGGGCGGCAGAGCGCTGGGGCGGGAGAGGCAGAGGGCGGCAGAGCCGGGCGGCGGCAGAGAGGCAGACCGGGCGGCAGAGCGGGCGGCGGCGAGAGGCAGAGAGGCAGAGCGGGTGGCAGAGAGGGCGGCAGAGCGACCGGGCGGGTGGCAGAGTGGGAGGCAGAGCGGGCGAGCGGGCGGCAGAGAGGCAGAGCGACCGGGCGAGCGGGCGGCAGAGAGGCGGCAGAGAGGCAGAGCGACCGGGCGAGCGGCAGAGAGGCAGAGCGACCGGGCGCAGAGAGGCGGCAGAGAGGCACACCGGGCGGCAGAGAGGCAGAGCGGGCGGCAGAGAGGGCGAGCGGCAGAGAGGCAGAGCGGGCGGCAGAGCGACCGGGCGGGCGGCAGAGAGGCAGACCGGGCGGCAGAGCGACCGGGCGGGCGGCAGTGAGGCACACCGGGCGGCATAGAGGCAGAGCGGGCGGGCGGCAGAGAGGCAGAGCGGGCGGGCGGCAGAGAGGCAGAGCAAAGAGGGGCGGGCGGCAGAGAGGCAGAGCGGGCGGCAGAGCGACCGGGCGGGCGGCAGAGTGGGAGGCAGAGCGGGCGAGTGGGCAGCAGAGAGGCAGAGCGGGCGGCAGAGAGGCAGAGCGACCGGCAGAGCGACCGGGCGGGCGGCAGAGAGGCAGAGCGGGCGGCAGAGAGGCAGAGGGGCGGTAGGCAGAGGGGCGGCGAGCGGTAGGCAAAGAGGCGGCGACCGGGCGGCAGAGAGGCAGAGCGACCGGGCGGCAGAGGGGTGGCGAGCGGTAGGCGGTAGGCGACCGGGCGGCAAGAGGCAGAGCGACCGGGCGGCAGAGAGGCTGAGCGACCGGGCGGCAGAGAGGCAGAGCGACCGGGCGGCAGAGCAGACCAGGCGGGCGGCAGAGAGGCAGAGCGGGCGGCAGAGAGGCAGAGGGGCGGTAGGCAGAGGGGCGGTAGGCGAGGCGGGCGGCAGAGAGGCTGAGCGACCGGGCGGCAGAGGTAGAGAGGCAGAGCGGGCGGCAGAGTGACCGGGAGCGTGTGTGCGTGCGTGCAAGCGGAGAGGCAGGGAGCGTGTGTGCGTGCGAGCGGAGAGGCAGGGAGCGTGGGTGTGGGGAGGCAGGCAGGGAGCGTGCGAGTGAGGGGAGAGGCAAGCAGGGAGCGTGCGTGCGAGCGGAGAGGCAAGCAGGGAGCGTGCGTGCGAGCGAGCGGAGAGGCAAGCAGGGAGCGTGCCTGCGAGCGAGCGGAGAGGCAAGCAGGGAGCGTGCCTGCGAGCGAGCGGAGAGGCAAGCAGGGAGCGTGCCTGCGAGCGAGCGGAGAGGCAAGCAGGGAGCGTGCCTGCGAGCGAGCGGAGAGGCAAGCAGGGAGAGGAGAGGCAGGGAGCGTGCGAGTCGGAGAGGCAGGAGCGTGCGAGCGGAGAGGCAGAGGAGTGGAGAGGCAAGCAGGGAGCGGAGAGGCAGGAGCGTGAGAGGCAGGGAGCGGAGAGGCAGGAGCGTGTGAGCGGAGAGGCAGGGAGCGGAGAGGCAGGAGCGTGCTAGCGGAGAGGCAGGGAGGCAGCGGGAGGCAGGAGCGCGAGCGGAGAGGCAGGGAGCGTGCGAGCGGAGAGGCAGGGAGCGGAGAGGCAGAGGCGGGAGCGGAGAGGCAGGAGCGTGCGAGCGGAGAGGCAGGAGCGTGGCGAGCGGAGAGGCAGGGAGAGGCGAGCGGGAGCGGAGAGGCAGGAGCGTGCGAGCGGAGAGGCAGGAGCGTGCGAGCGGAGGCATGGAGCGTGCGAGCGGAGAGGCAGGGAGCGGAGAGGCAGGGAGCGTGCGAGCGGAGAGGCAGGAGCGGAGAGGCAGGGAGCGTGCGAGCGGAGAGGCAGGGAGCGGAGAGGAGAGGCAGGAGCGTGCGAGCGGAGAGGCAGGAGCGTGCGAGCGGAGAGGCAGGAGCGTGCGAGCGGAGAGGCAGGAGCGTGCGAGCGGAGAGGCAGGGAGCGGAGAGGCAGGGAGCGTGCGAGCGGAGAGGCAGGAGCGTGCGAGCGGAGAGGCAGGGAGCGTGCGAGCGGAGAGGCAGGGAGCGTGCGAGCGGAGAGGAGGGAGCGGAGAGGCAGGGAGCGTGCGAGCGGGGAGGCAGGGAGCGGAGACGCAGGAAGCGTGCGAGCGGAGAGGCAGGAGCGTGCGAGCGGGAGGCAGGGAGTGGAGAGGCATGAAGTGGAGAGGCAGGAGCGTGCGAGCGGGAGGCAGGGAGGAGCGGGGAGGCAGGGAGCGTGCGAGCGGAGAGGCAGGCAGCGGGAGGCAGGGAGGGAGAGGGAGCGGAGAGGCAGGGAGCGTGCGAGCGGGAGGCAGGGAGCGCGGGAGGCAGGGAGGGCGTGCGAGAGGAGGGAGGCAGGGAGCGGAGAGGCAGGGAGCGGAGAGGCAGGGAGCGGAGAGGCAGGAGCGGAGGGCGAGGCGGAGCGGGAGGCAGGAGCGTGCGAGCGGAGAGGCAGGAGTGGAGGGCAGGCAGGCAGGGGGAGTGGGAGGAGGGAGGAGAGGCAGGGAGCGGAGAGGCAGGGAGCGTGCGAGCGGAGAGGCAGGGAGCGTGCGAGCGGAGAGGCAGGAGCGACCGGGAGAGGCGCGGCGGCAGAGAGGCAGAGCGAGGGCGAGCGGCAGAGAGGCAGAGCGAGCGAGGCAGGGAGCGTGCGAGCAGAGAGGCAGGGAGTGGAGAGGCAGGAGTGGAGAGGCAGGGAGCAGAGAGGCAGGAGAGCGAGCGAGCGGAGAGGCAGGGAGCGGCAGAGAGGCAGAGCGACCGGGAGGCATGGCGGCAGAGAGGCAGAGCGACCGGCGAGCGGCAGAGAGGCAGAGCGACCGGGCTAGCGGCAGAGAGGCAGAGCGACCGGGCGAGCGGCAGAGAGGCAGGCGACCGGGCGGCAGCAGAGGCAGAGCACCGGGCGGCAGAGAGACCGGGCGAGCGGCAGAGAGGCAGAGCGACCGGGCGAGCGGCAGAGGCACACCGGGCGGCAGAGGGGCGGCGGCAGAGAGGCAGAGCGGGCGGCAGAGCGACCGGGCGGGCGGCAGTGAGGCACACCAGGCGGCATAGAGGCAGAGCGGGCGGGCGGCAGAGAGGCAGAGCGGGCGGGCGGCAGAGAGGCAGAGCGGGCGGGCGGCAGAGCGGGCGAGCGGCAGAGAGGCAGAGCGGGCGGGAGGCAGAGCGGGCGAGCGGCAGAGAGGCAGAGCGGGCGAGAGGCAGAGCGGGCGGCAGAGCGACCGGGCGGGCGGCAGAGTGGGAGGCAGAGCGGGCGAGTGGGCAGCAGAGAGGCAGAGCGGGCGGCAGAGAGGCAGAGCGACCGGCAGAGCGACCGGGCGGGCGGCAGAGAGGCAGAGCGGGCGGCAGAGAGGCAGAGGGGCGGCAGAGAGGCAGAGGGGCGGTAGGCAGAGGGGCGGCGAGCGGTAGGCAAAGAGGCGGCGACCGGGCGGCAGAGAGGCAGAGCGACCGGGCGGCAGAGGGGTGGCGAGCGGTAGGCAAAGAGGCGGCGACCGGGCGGCAGAGAGGCTGAGCGACCGGGCGGCAGAGAGGTAGAGAGGCAGAGCGGGCGGCAGAGTGACCGGGAGCGTGTGTGCGTGCAAGCGGAGAGGCAGGGAGCGTGTGTGCGTGCGAGCGGAGAGGCAGGGAGCGTGTGTGCGTGCGAGCGGAGAGGCAGGGAGCGTGGGTGTGGGGAGGCAGGCAGGGAGCGTGCGAGTGAGGGGAGAGGCAAGCAGGGAGCGTGCGTGCGAGCGGAGAGGCAAGCAGGGAGCGTGCGTGCGAGCGGAGAGGCAAGCAGGGAGCGTGCGTGCGAGCGGAGAGGCAAGCAGGAGCGTGCGTGCGAGCGGAGAGGCAAGCAGGGAGCGGCCTGCGAGCGAGCGGAGAGGCAGGGAGCGTGCCTGCGAGCGAGCGGGAGGCAAGCAGGGAGCGTGCCTGCGAGCGAGCGGAGAGGCAGGGAGCGTGCCTGCGAGCGAGCGGAGAGGCAAGCAGGGAGCGGAGAGGCAGGGAGCATGCGAGCGGAGAGGCAGGGAGCGGAGAGGCAGGGAGCGTGCGAGCGGAGAGGCAGGGAGCGTGTGAGTCGGAGAGGCAGGGAGCGTGCGAGTCGGAGAGGCAGGGAGTGGAGAGGCAGGAGCGTGCGAGTGGAGAGGCAGGGAGTGGAGACTCAGGGAGCGTGCGAGCGGAGAAGCAGGGAGCGGAGAGGCAGGGAGCGTGCGAGCGGAGAAGCAGGAGCGGAGAGGCAGGGAGCGTGCGAGCGGAGAAGCAGGGAGCGGAGAGGCAGGAGCGTGCGAGCGGAGAAGCAGGGAGCGGAGAGGCAGGAGCGTGCGAGCGGAGAAGCTGGGAGCGGAGAGGCAGGGAGCGTGCGAGCGGAGAAGCAGGGAGCGGAGAGGCAGGGAGCGGCGAGCGGAGAAGCAGGGAGCGGAGAGGCAGGGAGCGTGCGAGCGGAGAAGCAGGGAGCGGAGAGGCAGGGAGCGTGCGAGCGGAGAAGCAGGGAGCGGAGAGGCAGGGAGCGTGCGAGCGGAGAGGCTGGGAGCAGAGAGGCAGGAAGCGTGCAAGCGGAGAGGCAGGGAGCGTGCGAGCGGAGAGGCAGGGAGCAGAGAGGCAGGGAGCGTGCGAGCGGAGAGGCAGGGAGCGGAGAGACAGGGAGTGGAGAGGCAGGGAGCGTGCGAGCGGAGAGGCAGGAGCGTGCGAGCGGAGAGGCAGGAGCGTGCGAGTCGGAGAGGCAGGGAGCGAGCGGAGAGGCAGGAGCGTGCGAGTCGGAGAGGCAGGGATCGTGCGAGTCGGAGAGGCAGGGAGTGGAGAGACAGGGAGTGGAGAGGCAGGAGCGTGCGAGCGGAGAGGCAGGGAGCGTGGAGCGGAGAGGCAGGAGCGTGCGAGTCGGAGAGGCAGGGATCGTGCGAGTCGGAGAGGCAGGGAGTGGAGAGGCAGGAGCGTGCGAGTGGAGAGGCAGGGAGTGGAGACTCAGGAGCGTGCGAGCGGAGAAGCAGGGAGCGGAGAGGCAGGAGCGTGCGAGCGGAGAAGCAGGGAGCGGAGAGGCAGGAGCGGGCGAGCGGAGGCGATGGAGCGGGCGAGCGGTGAGGCAGGGAGCGGACGGAGAGGCAGGGAGCGGGCGAGCGGATGGAGAGGCAGGGAGCGGGCCGTGCGAGCGGGCGGAGAGGCAGGGAGCGGGCGAGGGAGAGGTAGGGAGCGTGCGAGCGGAGAGGCAGGGAGCGTGCGAGCGGAGAGGCAGGGAGCGGCGAGGGGAGAGGCAGGGAGCGTGCGAGGGAGAGGCAGGGAGCGTGCGAGCGGAGAGGCAGGGAGCGTGCGAGCGGAGAGGCAGGGAGCGTGCGAGCGGAGAGGCAGGGAGCGTGTGGCGGGGGAGAGGCAGGGAGCGGGTGGCAGAGAGGCGGCGAGCGGGTGGCAGAGAGGCGGCGAGCGGAGAGGCAGCGAGCGTGCGTGCGAGCGAGCCGAGAGGCAGAGAGCGTGCGTGCGAGAGAGCGGAGAGGCAGGAGCGTGCAAGCGAGCGGAGAGGCAGGGAGCGTGCGCGTGCGAGCGGAGAGGCAGGAGCGTGCGTGCTAGCGTGTGGAGAGGCAGGGAGCGTGCGTGCTAGCGTGCGGAGAGGCAGGGAGCGTGCGTGCGAGCGGAGAGGCAGGGAGCGTGCGGGAGGCAGCGAGTGAGAGGCGGAGTGAGAGGCAGCAAGCTTTGTGAAGGTTTTCCCTTGACGTATTACTTCCTGGTATTTTAACCTCACTGGGCTGAGGTCTCTCTCTCTCTCTCTCCCTCTTCTGTGTGTGTTTGTTAACAAAACGTTTTTTTTACCTTTATTTAACTAGGCAAGTCAGTGTTTTTACAGCCAGCTTTTTTGTGTGTGTGTGTGTGTGTGTGTGTGTGTGTGTGTGTGTGTGTAGTTCTGTAGTTAGTTAGTGTTTTTATAGCCAGTCTGTGTGTGTAGATCGTGTTACTTCCAGACTTCCAAACACACACGTCAGATGTAGCTGCCGGGGCCAAGAGGGAACTCTCTGGCTCACTGCCTCCCTTCACATCTCCCTCCATCCCCCTGTTCTCTACATCTCCATCCATCCCCCTGTTCTCTACATCTCCCTTCATCCCCCTGTTCTCTATCTTTCTACTGCCTCTCTCCCTCTCTCTGCTCTCTACCCTGTCCTTCCTACCATCCCCCCTTCCTTGTCTTTCCCTGTACTCCCTGCCTATCTCTTCCTTCTTCCCTCATTACTCCTTCTTTCTCTCTCTGGGATGGTGAAGTTGGGGAGTTATGTGTGTCCTCCACATTTTATAGAAACCGAATGGATTTTGTCTTGGCTACTTTGTAGCAAGACATTAAGGTTTCACACAATTCAGTATATGTTTAGAAAATGCATTCTGCCTCCAGCTCACATTGCAAAGTGGTGTGTGAAGTGTTGAAGCCTGCCTGCCGTTGTCTGAGCACTTGACTGGCAAATGGGAAACGCGCTTGAAATACCAGTTGAGAAATAAAATTGTTGCTCAATGATCGGGCTTATAAAAGCATGTTTCACTCTAGCAGCAAGAGAAGCCGTGGTCTGAAAGAATTTCCACTCAAACTAGGTTCTGTATCTGTATGGTTTGTGAGTGTGATAGGCTAAATAAAAATCATAAGGACAAAGGAAAATATGTAAATGAACCTATAGACCGATAAGCATGACCAGTCAAATATACAGCGCATTCGGAAAGTATTAAGCCCTCTTCACTTTTTCCACATTTTGTTACGTTACAGCCCTATTCAAAACTAGATTAAATAATAGTTTTTCCCCATCAATCTACACACAATACCCCATAATGATAAAGTGAAAACAGGTTTTTAGACATTTTTGAAAATGTATTCAAAATAAAAACAGATACCTTATTTACATAAGTATTCAGACTCTTTGCAATGAGACTCAAAATTGAGCTCAGGGGCATCTTGTTTCCTTCGATCATCATTGAGATGTTTTTACAACTTGATTGGTCCACTTGTTGTGAATTCAATTGATTGGACATGATTTGGAAAGGCACACACCTGTCTGTATAAGGTCCCACAGTTGACAGTACATGTCAGAGCAAAAACCAAGCCATGAGGTCGAAGTAATTGTCCTTAGCGCCGAGAGAGGATTGTGTCGAGGCACAGATCTGGGGTAGGGTACCAAAAAATATCTGCATTGAAGGTCACCAACAACACAGTGGACTCCATCATTCTTAAATGGAAGAAGTTTGGAACCAGAAAAACTCTTCCTAGAGCTGGCCGCCCGGCCAAACTGAACAATCGGTGGAGAAGGGCTTGGTCAGTGAGGTGACCAAGAACCTGAGTTTCTGTGTGGAGATGGGAGAACCTTCCAGACGGAAGCCTCTCCTCAGGAAAAGGTACATGACAGCCCGCTTGGAGTTTGCCAAAAGGCACCTAATGGACGCACAGACCATGAGAAACAAGATTCTCTAGTGTGATGAAACCAAGGTTGAACTCTTTGGACTGAATGCCAAGCGTCACATCTGAGGGAACCTGGCAACATCCCTACAGTGAAGCATCATGCTGTGATGTTTTTCAGCGACAGGGATGGGGAGACTAGTCAAGATTTGAGGGAAAGATGAATGGAGAAAAGTACAGAGATCCTTGACGAAAATCTGTTCAGACTAGGGCGAGGGATCATCTTCCAACATTACAATGACCTTAAGCACACAGCCAAGACAATGCAGGAGTGGCTTCAGGACAAGTCTCTGAATGTCCGTGAGTGGCCCAGCCAGAGCCCGGACTTTAACTCGATCAAACATTTCTGGAGAGACCTGAAGTAACACTCCCCAAATAACCTGACAGAGCTTGAGAGGATCTGCGGAGAAGAATGGGAGAAATACCCAAATACAGGTGTGCCAAGCTTGTAGCGTCATACCCAAGAAGACTCGGCTGTAATCGCTGCCAAGGGTGCTTCAACAAAGTACTGAGTGAAGAGTCTGAATACTTATGTAAATGTGATATTTCCGTTTGATTTAATTTTTACAAAAATGTCTAAACCTTTTTCCACTTTGTCATTATGGGGTATTGTGTGTAGATTGATGAGGAACATTGTAGAATAAGGCTGTAATGTAACAAAATGTGGAAAAAGTGAAGTGGTCTGAAAACTTTCTGAATGCATTGTATTTACATCGCCTGGTGTTTTTGTCAATGAATAGCCTAAAAAGCATTATTTTGTAAAGGGGATTTTTGAATTCTCCCGGACATTGGTTTGGGGCAAATTTTATTTAGCAGCTTTTCATATATTTTTACCGGCTAACGGAAACACTCTCTCACACTCTCTCTCACACACACACACACACACACACACACACACACACACTGAACTTGGCCCAGTTACATACGAGCATGCAGACGAGGCGGCTGATGAGCCTGTCCGCAGGAGGACCTGAAGTCAAGGGGCTTCCCAGTGGAGTATACCGCCAGAAGAAAGGGGACATCACCAGCGGAAAGACTCAAGCAGGCTCTCCCATGGATCGTTGTCGACAAGCAGAGTCATGGAGAAAGAGGGAACCACCTCGGCGAGAGGTTGTTCACATCCGAGAGAGACTCAGGCATTTCCAACGGGAATGTGGAAGACACTGAATCGGATTTAACAGAATTAATAGTTACCGCGAGCTATTAAGATATTGGGTTGTTACAGTTGACATTGCAATAGGTAAAATATCTCCCCTATTTTCCCCCAATGCAGAACAAGGGTGCGTAGCCAAAAGTCTGTGTTCTTTATGAACACACTAAGTAGCATCACGTTAATAACATATATATTAGCTAAGGATTAATGACACATTGACAACGGGGCGACAGAAGGGCATATCAAGGGGAGGATTCATGATATGCAAGCATGACCGATATAGTTTTCACTTGTAATTAACCAATGTGTATAATCGACGATATAGGCACCCTTATTATTTTCGGTTCCAACTGGTCTTGTTTGTGACTACGTCACGCATTTTCATATCTGAGCGAGGGGCCCATCCTGCGGACAGGCTCATCCCCCTCAAACCCCAGAGGCAAGAGACAGTCCTCTGACATGGGAGTCCAAATACCAAAGTATTTTCCCACTTTGGTTTACTTTATTATCGTTCTTGATCTTTCGTTCATTTTTAGGCTCATGATAAGCAGGCAGATATGGTGCACAGGTTTTTTTATTTATATTGATGCGTCATTGGGAATTTAAGGTCATAAGTCTCAATGTAAACGGACTGGGGAGTGCCATCAAGAGAAGTAAGGTCATAAGTCTCAATGTAAAAGGACTGGGGAGTGCCATCAAGAGAAGTAAGGTCATAAGTCTCAATGTAAACGGACTGGGGAGTGCCATCAAGAGAAGTAAGGTCATAAGTCTCAATGTAAACGGACTGGGGAGTGACATCAAGAGAAGTAAGGTCATCAGTCTCAATGTAAACGGACTGGGGAGTGACATCAAGAGAAGTAAGGTCATAAGTCTCAATGTAAATGGACTGGGGAGTGCCATCAAGATAATTAAGGTAATAGCAAAGCTGAAACGGGAGAGAGTTGACATACTATTCTAGCAGGAAACTCACTTATCCACATCTGAACACGAGAAACTCAAGAAAATGGGATATAGGAACACTTTTTTTTCTTCTTACAAAATGGGTAGAAGGGGAGTTGCAATCTTGATCCCAAATTAAGTTAATTTTGAGTTTTCTGTCAGAAAAAGAAGACAAGGAGGGTAGATTTATACATGTGTAAATGTAAACTGGATAACAAGGAATTACATTATTTAATGTATAGCACCCCCATGATCTTCTACGGAAAGGTGTTAGATTTAATTGCCACAGAAACTTCTGGCATTCTTATCTCTGGAGGGGATTTTAACACGATTTTAAACTCAAAATTGGACAGCACAAATCAAAATAGGAAAATGAGCCCTAGTATATAATTCTACCCCACAGGAAGAACTGAAGAGTTGGCATAACTTCACCTGGACCTCCTCATCCATTAAATATCTTGGAGTATATCTACCAAAAGATACACCCAAACTTTATTGCATGAATTACGATCACAACAACAAGAAAATATATAATGACCAGACAGGTGGAATTCACTTCCCTTAGGTCTTAGTAGTAGAATTGAAACAATCAAAATGAACATCTTGCCAAGGTTACTGTATTTGTTCCAATCACTGCCCATAGAAATCCCACCTAAACAGTTTAGTGAAAGGGATAAACGGATATCAAGGGTTATCTGGAACAGGAACAGACCAAGAACTAGATGTACAACATGACAATTACCAAACAACTGTGGGGGTGTGGCCTTACCAAACCTAAAAGATTATTTTGAGTCAGCCCAATTCAGACCTCTGGTGTGTTGGTGCAATTCAGAATACGAATCCAAATGGAAAGACATGTAGACTACTTTGACAGAGATACACATACAGTCAGTTTGGGGAAATAAGGACATGGTAATAGAGATATACAATAGACAAAATCAGTGGATTAATTTTTCCCCTAAGACATGGTTTAGGGTAGTTAAGCAAAATAATTTAGACCGAGAGATCAAACTGCTGAGTTGGCCCACATACGACCCCAGCTTCATCCCTGCAACTCAGGACAGCAGGTTTAAACAATGGGCACAGAAAGGCATCACATCATTCAGTACAATTATAAGGAATGGGGAACTAGATAACTTCCAGGACCTAAGTAAAAAACATGGCTTGAATAAACAAGATTTTTTACAGATACCTACAAGTTCGACACTATTTCTTAAAGGGAGATAAAAGTGACAGCCTCGAGCGCCTCAAAAATTAATCCAAGTATTCACTAACACATACAATTTGGGGAGTAACAAAAAAACTTTCACATTTTTACTTCGGAATTCAAGCCTCAAAGAAACATTCTACAACCTTAAAAAGAAATGGGAGGAGGAACTTAATATTGAAATAACTGATGAAACATGATTGAACATATTAGAGACTCAACAACGCTCCATCAACTCAAGGTCATGGAGAGAATTCTGTTGGAAGAATGTTGTACGTTTCTTCATATCACCTAAACTGAAATCAAAACAGACTGGCTCACTACACCCTTGTTGGAGAGAATGCGGTCTATTGAGGGCGGACCACTCTCATATCTTTTGGACCTGCCCCGCAATCGAAACTTACTGGGGAGAAATAAGATCTAACATTGGGAAAATAATGGGATTTGATATAGAACAAACATGAATTTCTTTGTACTTGGGTGAAATACCTGATAACTTACACAATAGAGAAAAGTACCTCTTTTAGGTCCTACTGGCAGCCAGTAAAATGGCTACAAAAAGACCCTCCCACAGTGACACAATGGATAGACATTGTAAAATAAATACACCACATGGCACGTTTGAGCTTTGCTTTAAGAACACAAGAGGAGAGAGGTCAGGAATACTGGGAAAAATGGGTTTCGTACTTGAAAAAGGTCTAATTCAAAGATGCCAATGTAACTAATATGAAGGTATGACGTGCACTGTAACTGCCAGATCTTTTTTGTTGTTCTTTTATTTTACTTGTACTTTCTTTGTGTTCCTACAATAAAAACAAAGTATATATATATATATGTTTACAAATTAATTTCAAAATGTAAAGCTTAAATGGCTTGAGTCAGTAAGTATTCAACCCCTTTGTTATGGCAAGCCCAAATAAGTTCAGGAGTAAAAATGTAATAACCTTTCTAGCGGAACCCTCGACAACATTCCGCTGAAAAGGCAGCGCGCAAATTTCAAAAATATTTTTTTTAAATATGTAACTTTCACACATTAAGACTAATACAGCAAATGAAAGATAAACATCTTGTTAATCTAACCATCGTGTTCGATTTCAAAAATGCTTTACAGCTAAAGCACAACATATGATTATGTTTATGCCAAGTCAAAAAAAACACAGCCATTTTTCCAGCCAAAGATAGGAGTCACAAAAAGCAGAAATATAGATCAAATTAATCACTAGCCTTTGATGATCTTCATCAGATGACAATCATAGGACATCATGTTACACAATACATGTATGTTTTGTTCGATAATGTGCATATTTATATCCAGAAATCTCAGTTTACATTGGCGCCTTACATGTAGTAATGTTTTTATTCCAAAACATTCAGTGATTTTGCAGAAATACTCATAATAAACATTGATAAAAGATACGGCGCTCAGAACCCAAAACAGCCAGAAGAATATCCGCCATTTTGGAATCAACAAAGTTAGAAACAACACCATAAATATTCACTTACCTTTGATGATCTTCATCAGAAGGCACTCCCAGGAATCCCAGTTCAACAATGAATGACTGATTTGTTCCATAAAGTTCCATCGTTTATGTCCAAATAGCCACTTGTTGTTAGCGTGTTCAGCCCATTAATCCATCTTCATGAGGCGCAGGCACTTCATTCAGACAAAAACTCGAAAAGTTCCGTTACAGTCCTTTTAGAAACATGTCAATCGATGTATGGAATCAATCTTTAGGAGTTTTTTTTACATAAAACATCAATAATGTTCCAACCGGTGAATTCCTTTGTCTTCAGAAAAGCACTGGAACGAGAAGTAACTCTGTCGGGAGCGCGCGTCATGAGACCCAGGCTCTCTACCAGACCACTGACTCAAAGAGGTCTCATGAGCCCCTCCTTTATAGTAGAATCCTCAAACCAGTTTCTAAAGACGGATGACATCTAGTGGAAGCCCTAGGAAGTGCAACCTCATCCATATCTCAATGTGTATTTGGTAAGCCAATAATCTCCATTTGGGTATTGGTTAGACAATAATTAGAAAATAAGGGTGCAGAAATGTTATGCTCTTAGTGTAACCTTTATTTAACTAGGCAAGTCAGTTCAGAACAAATTCTTATTTACGAGGACAGCTTACTACATCCTCGTGCCCTGCTGGGATTCTTTAGCTAAATAGCCCAGTACAGTACTGCCGACCGTCACGTTGTACGTCATTTTTTTCCGTTCCAGCAAGTACCAGTCAAAAGTTTGGACATACCTACACATTCCAGGATTTTTCTATATTTTACTATTTTCTACATTATAGAAAAATAGTGAAGACATCAGAACTATGAAATAACACATATGGAATCAGTTTAGAACACATTCTTATTTACAAGTACAGCCTACTCCTTCCTTCCCAACAGGTATTTGAACCCCGGTCTCCAGCGTGCCCCGCATTCTGTAGTACAGACATGGCCTGCTTTCCCTTATGTAAGGAATTAGGCACTTTCCCACGTTTACTACAGTATGTATTGTAGCCTAATAAACAAAGAAACACATTTTGTTAATAAAATAATGATAACAAATACTCTTTCAAAATGCAGAGGTTGATTTAGTTATCAATCCGTAACGAATTACTATGGGAATAAATATAATTGATTTACAGAAATATTGGAACAAAGTTGTCTAATGAAGGCAAACAATTTAGAATCCTCCAATCCTGTTGCCTACTCCCGTCCATCACGTTATTCATCACCATATTTTCCATTCCATCCTAATGGAAACCCTGAGGGTTTCGTTTTAGAAACACCATAATATTAATCAAATTAATTAAGCCACATTTCTTAATCAATCCCATATACTATGTTATTACAAAAAAGGTTTTAAAATATCTGGTAATGCCAATACGGAATACTATCAAATGCTTTTCAAAGATGCTCTCTGGTGGTCAAACTAGCAATAACTTGAAGTAACTTGGCTGACAATTAAATGATGTGCCAAAGAATGCTGCGGCAGCATGCAAGGTGTGCAGCAGTATGACGCAACTTTTAAAGGAGGAACCACTGTACTCACACGACCAACGGATATTGGAACAATAATCGACAGGAAAATGGTGAACAAAGAGCACGCTTATACAATTACGAATCAATGGGAATAGGGACCGGGGACTTTTTCAGGGTAAAAAACAAACAGAATGGAGAAATCCTAGAGGGAAACATGGTTCAGTCTGCCTTTCCAACAGACACTGGGAGATAAATTCACCTTTCAGCAGGACAATAACCTCAAAGACGAGGCCAAATCTACACTGGAGTTGCTTAACAAGAAGACAGTGAATGTTCCAGACTGACCGAGTTACAGTTTTTGGCATACATTTAATTGAAACGCTTTGGCAAGACCTGAAAATGGTTGTTTAGCAATGATCAACAACCAATTTGACAGAGCTTGAAGAATTTAGAAAATAATATTGGGCACATTTTGCACAATCCAGGTGTGGAAAGCTCTTAGAGACCAAGAATGACCCGCTGCTGTAATCGCTGCCAAAATGTGCTTATACAAAGTATTGACTCAGGTGTGTGAAAACATATGTAAATGACATATTTCTGTATTTCATTTTCAATATATTTGTAAAAAATTCTCAAAACATCTTTTCACTTTGTCATTATGGGTTATTGTGTGTAGATGGGAGAGAAAGTATATTTGATCCATTTTGAATTCAGGTTTTAACACAACAAATTGTGGAAAAAGTCAAGGGTTATGAGTACTTTCTGAAGGCACTGTTTATGGAAAGCTTACCTAACTCTTCCACTAACAGAACAGAACATGACTTATTCCACACTTATACAGCATAACCCAACCGGTGTTACCACAGCACCTGCTCTAGGTCTAATTTTGTTCTGCTCTTTATTTCTACAGCAGAATTGTCTCTTCTCTTTTGACAGAAGAGTTCAGGAACACAAGGTCTGCTCAGCTATGTGCTAATCCCATAAACATGAGGCCTTGGAGGGAGGGAGGGGGTGCCGAGACAGAAAAGCATGTGAGAGCAATGTGAGTCTGCGTGAGAGCACACCTCTATTTTGTGAGAAAGCATCATATCAGCTCTATACATCACGTCTATCTGCTGAGTAAGACCCAGCTGGTTCTGGGGAGACAAGTAGAGGATTCTAGAAGAGAGAATGTGTATGCAGCCGTAGTTTGGGAGAACTGTGAGACAGGACTGTGAGACACCCCGCCCCAACCCACAAGTATCAATGGCTCTCTTTGTGTTTGCATCACTCTGTCTCAACCAAACCTTGTTATCACAAATTCCATTAGCATGATCACATTTAAAACAAGAGATGCCAGTGAGGCAGGAATGCTAAGTGTATGCTAAACACACTGAACCCCCAAACTGGTTGTGACTACTCATCTGGGACCATCTTGTGACTCCAGTAGAGGAGCAACCTTGCAAAACAGTCACCCGAGGATGACAAACTCATTTTCCTAGAGAACTAGCTCTTTTCTATGTGTGTGTGTGCGCTTTATTACACAATGTGTGTTTCCACTCTCTTGAATGAGTCATGTTTTTTATTAACCAATGTGACCTTGCTGCACATGTACTGTATTATTTGTGACATTTACTAGTTAGTCAATAATGTTGGCCAACATTGGATCCCCCCCCTGCTGTGTCAATAAAGCTTTCAAAACAGAAAATGCAATGTGATTGGTTCGATGGCAGGCTCAGGGTCATTGGCTGACATAGGGTTTCTGCCCCAGAATGCAACACAAAGTAGGGTGTGTAGCCAAGCCAAACGTACAATCTATTCTAATGGAATTAGAAGTGGAACCCAGATAGTCATTAAGAATGGAACAATGTCATGATCAGAGGCAGTAACAACATGGCATCCAGTCAAGTAGACCAACTACCCTTCTACAATATTATTCTGTTCTCTACTGTTCAGTCTTGTCACTCTCTTCCAATGGAGTGCAGTTCACCATTTCCCTATCCAATACATTTTTTTGTATATTTTCCAGTATAGTACTTGTATTCATTGCAGTTCCAAGTCATTAAGTATATCAGGAGTTGTCTGTATATAGCTTTAACCATAGTAACCCAAAGAAGAACACAATGATTCTGATTATACCTAAAATATACACAAAAGCAGGTCAGCTAATTGGGGCAAGGAGCTTGTGTTTATGACATCTCTGTGAAGAGACACTTGTATTAATCCCCTGCGAGCCTGGGGTCAGCAGGGGTAAACCCATTCACTCACTCGTTCACACACTCACTCATTCACACGCACACATACACACAATGGTAGCATGCTCAGTGACAGAGTGTTCCATGATGAGTGGTTCTGTAGTGGGTCTGCCAGTATACAGTATAAGAGCTGTTGTGTACTGTGGAGATGGTAACACATCTTTAACAGCATTTTCCTCCCATTGTGAAACACATTGGGCTTCATATTGACAGAATGTAAACCTGTTACCTGAAGAATTCTTCCACTGCACTGTACTTTACTCAGAAATTAAATAGTGCATCTGGTAGTGATTGCATCCTGTGCATCACATATTTACTGTGAAAATATCTCCCCTTAAATGTTCCAGTCCTGGAGAGCCAGGGTAGAAGTAGTGTGTTAATGAAAAAGCAAGGATGTTGTGGATGAGTTGAAAAGGCATTGTCACAACTAACCCAGATTTGTGTTGGATTCTAGACAGGCTAAGATATGTGGGAGTAGAGCTGGGTGATATGGACAAAAATCCATGTTGCGATAAATTGCTTGCCTTGTTGTGATAATGATCGAGATAAGTGTATAACAATGTCCACCAATTCTTTTTTTGTATTAAACTTTTAAACTACTACAACTTTGATAATAATGGCGCCAGAGGAGATGGCTGCCGTTTTACGGACTCTTAACCAGTTGTGCTATCGTGTGTGTTTTTTCGCCTTATTTGTAACTTACATAATGTTTCTGCCACCGCCTTGTACTTCTGGATATCAGAACAGCGATTATTCACCTCGTACTGGATGAATATTTATTTCTTTAGCGAGTCAGATGCAAAGGATTTACTTCAGACACCGGACAAGGCCCAAATCCCTGCCATTCGCATGAAGAAGAGCTGGAGATATAGGGGTCATAGGTTGGGGTGCCTTGTAAGAATCCGACGGCGAGTGGGTAACCCGCCTCTACCATCATTCCTATTAGCCAACGTGCAATCATTGGATAATAAACTGGATGAGCTCCGATTTAATAATATCCTACCAATGGGACATTAAAAACTATAACATAATATACAGCTGGCTGGGTTTTCCGTGCATCGGCAAGATCGAACAGCTGCCTCCGGTAAGACAAGGGATGGCGGTCTATTTGTCAATAACAGCTGGTGCATGAAATCTAATATTAATGAAGTCATAAGGTTTTGCTCGCCTGAGGTAGAGGATCTCATGATAAGCTATAGACAACTCTCTTGGTAAATAGTGTGTTCATCTGTATTTTTCGTAGCTGTCATTTTATTCACCACAATCCAATGCTGGCACTAAGACCGCACTCAACGTGCTGTATACATGTTTGTTTTTTTACCTTTATTTAACTAGGCAAGTCAGTTAAGAACAAATTCTCATTTACAATGACGGCCTACCCGGGCCAAACCCGGACAACTCTGGGCCAATTGTGCACCGCCCTATGGGACTCCCAATCAGTGCAGGATGTGGTGCAGCCTGGATTCGAACCAGGGACTGCAGTGACACTTTTTGCACTGAGGTGCAGTGCCTTAGACCGCTGCACCACTCGGGAGCCCATAAGGCAAAAAAGAAAATGCTCATCCAGAGGTGGTGCTCCTAGTGGCCGGGGACATGAATTTCCAACAGCATGTTACATGTACAGAGGGAAAAAAAAGGTCTAGACAACCTTTACTCCACACACAGAGACGCATACAAAGCTCTCCCTCACCCTCTATTTGGTAAATCTGACTATAATTCTATCCTCCTGATTCCTGCTTACAAGCAAAAACTAAAGCAGGAAGTACCAGTGACTCGCTCAATACGGAAGTGGTCAGATGACGCAGATGCTAAGCTACAGGACTAGCACAGACTGGAATATGTTCCGGGATTCTTCCGATGACATTGAGGCGTACACCACTTCAGTCACTGGCTTCATCAATAAGTGCATCAATGACGTCGTCCCCACTGTAACTGTACGTACATACCCCAACCAGAAGCCATGGATAAACAGGAACATTCGCACTGAGCTAAAGGGTAGAGCTGCCACATTCAAGGAGCGGGACTCTAACACAGATGCTTATAAGAAATCCTGCTATGCACTCCGACAAACTATCAAACAGGCAAAGCGTCAATACAGGACTCGAATCGAATCGTACTACAACGGCTCCGAACGCTCATCGGATATGGCAGGGCTTGCAAACTATTACAGACTACCAGTTACAGACTACTATTACAGCTGCCCAGTGACACAAGCCTACCAGATTAGCTCAATAACTTCTATGCTCGCTTCGAGGCAAAGAACACTGAAACATGCATGAAACATGCATGAACGTATCAGCTGTTTCGGACAACTGTGTCTCCGCAGCCGATGTGAGTACGATTTATTATCATTATTATTTTATTTTTTTACACCTTTATTTAATCTTTATTTAACTAGGCAAGTCAGTTAAGAACACATTCTTATTTTCAATGACGGCCTAGGAACGGTGGGTTAACTGCCTCTTTCAGGGGCAGAAAGACAAATTTTCCCTTTGTCAGCTCGGGGGATCCAATCTTGCAACCTTACAGTTACCTAGTCCAACGCAATAACGACCTGCCTCTTTCTCGTTGCACTCCACAAGGAGACTGCCTGTTACGCAAATGCAGTAAGCCAAGGTCAGTTGCTAGCTAGCATTAAACTTATCTTATAAAAAACAATCAATCATAATCACTAGTTAACTACACATATTACTAGATATTATCTAGCTTGTCCTGCGTTGCATATAATCTGACTGAGCATACAAGCATCTAAGTATCTGACTGTGCAGTGGTAGGCAGAAGCAGGCTCGTGAACATTCATTCAAACAGCACTTTCTTGTGTTTTGCCAGCAGCTCTTCATTGTGCGTCAAGCATTGCGCTGTTTATGACTTCAAACCTATCAAGTCCCGAGATGAGGCTGGTGTGACCGAAGTGAAATGGCTGGCTAGTTAGCGTGTGCTAATAGAGTTTCAAACTTCACTCGCTCTGAGCCTGTGGTTGTTCCCCTTGCTCTGCATGGGTAAAGCTGCTTCGATGTGGTGGCTGTTGTCGTTGTGTTGTTGGTTCGAGCCCAGGGAGGAGCGAGGAGAGGGACAGAAGTTATACTGTTACACTGGCAATACTAAAGTGCCTATAAGAACATCCAATAGTCAAAGGTTAATGAAATACAAATGTTATAGAGGGAAATAGTCCTATAATTCCTATAACTACAACCTAAAACTTCTTAACTGGGAATATTGAAGACTCATGTTAAAAGGAACCACCAGCTTTCATATGTTCTCATGTTCTGAGCAAGGAACTGAAACATTAGCTTTCTTACATTGCACATATTGCACTTTTACTTTCTTCTCCAACACTTTGTATAGAGGGAAATAGTCCTATAATTCCTACAATAACTACAACCTAAAACCTCTTACCTGGGAATATTGAAGACTCATGTTAAAAGGAACCACCAGCTTTTATATGTTCTCATGTTCTGAGCAAGGAATTTAAATGTTAGCTTTCTTACATTGCACATATTGCACTATTACTTTCTTCTACAACAATTTGTTTTTGCATAATTTAACCAAATTGAACATGTTTCACTATTTATTTGAGGCTAAATTGCTTTTATTGATGTATTATATTATTAAGTTAAAATAAGTGTTCATTCAGTATTGTTGTAATTGTCATTATTACAAATACATTTCTAAAAATCGGCCGATTAATCGGTATCAGCTTTTTTGGCCCTCCAATAATCGGTATCGGCGTTGAAAAATCATAATCGGTCAACCTCTAATGTAAACAATATTACAGTGACCAGTGTTCCATGACTATGTACATTGCGCGGCAGCCTCTGAGGTGCAGGGTTGAGTACCGTGTGGTAGCCGGCTACTGACAATGACTAAAGTAGAAGGCAGGGTACTGGACGGTGGCCGGCTAGTGGTGACTGTTTTACAGTCTGATTGCCTTGAGCTGTTTTATCATTCTCTCAGCCCCAGCATTGATGCACCTGTACTGACCCTGCCTTCTAGATGGTAGCGGGGTGAACAGGCCGTGGCTCGGGTGCCTGAGGTCCTTGATGATCTTCTTGGCCTTCCTGTGACACCGAGTATAGATGTCCTGGAGGGCAGACCGTGTTCCCCCGGTGATGCGTTGTGCAGATTTTCTTTATTTTTACTATTTTCTACATTGTAGAATAATATTGAAGCCATCAAAACCATGAAATAACACATATTGAATCATTTAGTAACCAAAAAAGTGTTAATCAAATCAAAATATATTTTATATTTGAGATTCTTCAAATAGCCACCCTTTCTCTTGATGACAACTTTGCACACTCTTGGCATTCTCTCAACCAGCTTCATGAGGTAGTCACCTGGAATGCATTTCAATTGACATGTGTGCCTTCTTTAATCTTGGAACTACCCATCCCGTATCCGGGAGAATTCTCATCAACTACACTAATTAGCATAGCACAACAGTCAAAAAATATTACTAGAAAATATTCATATTCATGAAATCACAAGTGAAATATAGTGAAACACAGCTTAGCCTTTTGTTAATCACCCTGTCATCTCAGAAATGATGCTTTAGAGCCAAAGCAATACAAGCGTTTGTGTAAGTTTATCGATAGCCTAGCATAGCATTATGTCCAGCTAGCAGCAGGAAGCTTGGTCACGAAAATCAGAAAAGCAATCAAATTAACCATTTACTTTTGATGATCTTCGGATGTTTTCACTGACGAGACTCCCAGTTAAAGAGCAAATGTTCCTTTTGTTCCATAAAGATTGTTTTTATACCCCAAATACCTCCGTTTGTTGGTCACGTTATGCTGAGAAAACCACCGGAAATAGCGGTCACGACAACGCCAAAAAACATTCCAAATTATATCCATAATATCGACAGAAACATGGCAAATGTTTTTTATAATCATTCCTCAAGGTGTTTTTCAAATATCTTTTCGATAATATATCAACCGGGGCAATTGGCTTTTCAGTTGGAGCGAAAGGAAAAATGACTACCTCTGTCTTTTACGCAAGAATCACTCAGAGCCCTCAGCTGGCCACTTACGCAATGTAGTCGTTTACGCTCATTCTTCAACATTAAGGCGTGAAACTACGTCAAAATGCTGTAGACACCTTAGGGAATATGTAGAAAAAGGAATCTGGTTGATATCCCTTTCAATGGCCAATAGGGGTGCATAGGAACACAACGGTTTCAAAATAAGAGGCACTTCCTGATTGGATTTTCCTCAGGGTTTCTCCTGCAATATCAGTTATGTTATACTCACAGACAATATTTTGACAGTTTTGGAAACTGTAGAGTTTTTTATCCTAAGCTGTCAATTATATGCATATTCTAGCACCTGGTCCTGAGACATAGGCGGTTTACTTTGGGAACGTTATTTTTCCAAAAATAAAAATAGTGCCCCCTAGTTTAAAGAGGTTAAAAGTTAATTTGTGGAATATATTTGTTTCTTAATGCTTTTGAGCCAATCAGTTGTGTTGTCACAAGGTAGATAGCCCTATTTGGTAAAAGTCCATATTATGGCAAGAACAGCTCAAATAAGCAAAGAGAAACGACAGTCCATCATTACTTTAAATCATGAAGGTCAGTCAATACGGAACAAGAGCAGTCGCAAAAACCATCAAGCGCTATGATGACACTGGCTCTCACTTGGACCGCCACAGTAATGGGAAAGAATCAGGCCTTCATGGTCGAATTGCTGCAAAGAAACCACTACTACCACTACTAACCACTGAAAACCACTAATAAGAAGAAGAGAAAAAAAACACAAAATAGCTGAATTGGTCCGGAGCCCGTAAAATGGCAGCTGTCCATTGCAGCACCATTCTTATTTCAGATAGAAATGGGACTCAAAGGGAAACGAGGGGAGCAGAGCGGAGACTAGATGAGGCTTTTGTAGGACAGAAGGGGTAAATGGGAGTAGGAGAGTGGTAGGCTGTTGAAAGCTCTCATGACCAATTCTAATTAAGTAGCATATACTCGGTGCCTGCTAGCGGCCTCCTAGTACTAACGGCCAAGACATGTCACAATTGGGAGATCAAAGAGCCGCTGGTGCTAAGGCAGACCTCTCTGAGCATGGTACAAACACACATACACACAGGAACTACCTGCTGTTTGTCCTACAGCTTCAAGGAGAGATAACTGCACATGTAAAATGCGGGATCCGAACCTGGGTCTCCCACAGGAGCAACCAACGTCTTAGACCGTTAGACTACATGTGGTGTTACAATATTCACTGGTTCACCATAAAGGGTTTAACTTTAAACAGCATGGACACAGCAAGGTCTGTACCTGAGAAACATCCACATTGGGATTAGGAGCTTATCTGCTCCAGGTAAGGCTACCTTAGTATAGCCTCCAAGAGGTGAATGTATCTCTTTATCTATCCTTCTTGCTACACCATCTGAGGCCTGCCTACCTGGGCTAAATCACAGCTGTGTCTCCCCTCCTTGAGTGCCCTCTGGTTCTCATTTGCACGGGCGCTGATTTGAGACGGCATTATAGAGGCCACATGCTTACTTATGCACTTCAAAGGAGTCCTTTTCAAAGTTCTCTTCAGGTGAGGGAGCTAGGAACAGACCATAGACATGACTTGGTTTATTCACGCGTGTGTTAATATTCATTGATAGGTGTTGTAAAAGCCTAGACATCCACTTATGTCTATGCTACTATAAAAAAGTTTCTCTGTGTGTGTGTGTGTGTGTGTGTGTGTGTGTGTGTGTGTGTGTGTGTGTGTGTGTGTGTGTGTGTGTGTGTGTGTGTGTGTGTGTTTGTGTGCGTGCGCCAGCTCGTTCTGCTCTTCTCTGAATGTCAACCTTATCTTGATTGGCCAGCAGGTCATTCTGACAGGACAGTCAGTTTCCACACATACATAGCGTAGAGCTGCCAAGAGAGAGAACTTTAATTCAATCACAGCAGTTGTCAATTTATTTGAATTTTATTTTGGTTAACTTTTATTTTAACTAGGCAATGATCCGTGGCAACACACCCATGAGAGATGAAACACACGTGCACATCAATTATCATTGTTTGATGTTGGTTTTAGAGCCAGGGTTGGTTGCTCTGTGAGTGATTTCAACAACCCTTCTTTTTATGGGACAGAGGGATCAAGTTCACATTTTTAAGATTTTAAGAGAATCCTGAGCCAAAGCCAACAGGATCGTCTGGAGATCCTTTATTTAGCTGCTAATAAAAGGCCCTGTCTTTTGGCATTTGTCCATGTAGTCTCAATTAGGGCTGGAAAATTGACCGTATAACAGTGTAACCAACGGTTATGTATGAAGACCGTCATCAAATTAAAATAACAGTCAAATGAACATGATTTATTATTATTATTAAAAGGAATTGTGGGTGGAACATTTGACTGAAGACGGGATGGCCAGTAGTGAGGAAACACATCGGCACGTCTTTCACAGAGCAAAGACGTTTAGGATCCGGGGAGAAAATGCAATAACAAAACCAAAAAATGCAGCCGCAGCACATAGAAATAAAATGAATAGAACGGGTTAGAGCCTCTAATCCTGGAAATGTGACTGGTAAACTCATGGCTACACTCGCAATGGCTGCCTGGTATTATTGAATCAACAAATCACAGCACATATTTTAATTCCTGCTCTGCTCCTATGGTTACACTCGCAATGGCCGCCAGTCCACCCATTATGCCATCATTGACTTGAATGGGGACGCCAATTCCATTCATTATTTGTATGGCAGCATATGCAGTCAGGAGGGGGGAGAGGAGAAAATGTGCATAAATAACACAATTTAAAAAATGTTATTCTAACGGTCATTACGGTTTCCACAGTCAATTGGCTGGCCAATTATATTCATCCAAAATTCCATGACCATCACAGCCCTAGTCACCACCACTATGACATGTAATATGTCCACCTTCTTCACGTTGCTGACTTTCATGTGCATTGCTGTCTTTTTCCCCCCCAGACATTTCTCTGATTAGTTTTGTTTCTTTGGCTTTTGGTCTCTTTACTTGATTCAGTTCTCTCTCCTCTCTGTCTGCCCTCTCTCATTATCTTCAGCTCAGTTTCTTCTCTCGTCTCTTTCCATGTGTTTCACTTACTCACCATGTGTGTGTCTCTCTCTCTCGCTCTTCACTCAGTCTTATTTTCTCCTCAAATATTTTTAGCACAGTTTCTGTTCTTCTTTTCATGTGTCTTGTGATTACTCACTATATTCCTCTCTCTCTTTCACCCTTTCAATCTTTCTTCAGTCTCTGCTCTTGTCTTGCATCTCTTTCTCATTTACTCTACACCCTACCTCGGTCTCTCCCCTCTCTCTCTACTCCCCATCTGCCTCTACTCTCTCTACGCTCTCTCTCTGCTCTCTCCCTCTGTCCCATTCCTTCTGCTCTGAGAGGCCCTCTCATTTAGTGGCTGACAGTATGGAATCATTTCTAAATGGAGCCAGAGCCTACCCCTGGGCTCAGAGTGCTTGTACACACACACACACACACAGACACACACACACACACACACGGCACACACAAGCATTTCGCTACACCCTCAATAACATCTGTTAAATATGTGTATGTGACCAATAAAATTTGATTTAGATGTTTTTATTTGATTGTTATTGTTCTATTCAGTGAAAGAGAAGGGAAAGAGAGAGGAGGGGGGGGGCAACAGAACAGGTAATATGTAAGAGAAAAAGGAACCAGAGGTAGGAAGAGGGAAAGATAGGAGGGGTCTTTAAAAAGGAGGAGAGTGTCCTGTTTTAGCAAACTTTCCTCAATAATCTATTTGACAAGCTTTTAGAAAACACACACAGGATAATGTAGTGCCTGTAACTGGATAGCTTATGTTCATGAAGGAATGTGATTCTTCCGTCTACCCAGAGTGACTCAACCAGAGTGAGGAACGGAGTAATAGACAGGAATGCCCACAATTATTTTTATGCATGAAACTGTAGTGTTTGTGTGTGTGTGTGCACATGTCTCTTAATAATTTAAAAAAAAAATGATGGTGTGTTAGTGAGCTTGTGCGTTCCTGACAGTTTATTAGCCAGTATGAATGTGTTTGTGCATGTATGTGTGTCTGTGAGAATGCTTGTGTACAGAGAGGGAGCCAGAGGTGTGATCATGTCTTTGGTTCATACCCGCCTTCTCATTGTGGGGACATTCTAGACCAGGACAAACACACAATGAGGGAGGGTTGTGCCAAGTCTCTCACTACCCCATGGCCAGTCTCATGCCTCAAGAACACCCCACATTCTACAATCATTTTCAAGAGTTCCAGAGGCAGATTACAACTCAGAATGTAGAATTTTAAACTTTTTCTTTCTCTCTCTTTCAATTCAATTCTATTCAATATAAGGGGCTTTTTTGGCATGGGAAACATATGTTAACATTGCCAAAGCACGTGAAGTAGATAATAAACAAAAGTGAAATAAACAATAAAAATATACAGTAAACATGACACTCACAGAGGTTCTGCCCTCTGTTTCGTTTCTCTTCCTCTGTGTCAATTCCAAGCTGCATTGTTCATCAGATTGTTCATATACATATAATTTAATATTGTCTTTAGGCTAACTCTGTTATATGTGTGAAATGAGGGAGGAATTACATGTTGTCTTAAACTGCATATAACACATTCTGTTTGTGATATTAAGATTTTAACAACAATAGTGTGTTAGACTTATTTAGGAAAAGTCAAGGGACTCATTTTGAGACTCATTTTGAGTCCATATGATGCTCTTGGCTCTCCTAGTGTTGAATTGTTACATTTTGTGGCCACCTTGCCTACTATCTCCTGGTGCCTGAGCCAAGCCTACTATCTCCTAGATGCTGAGCCAAGCCTACTATCTCCTGGTCTCTGAGCCAAGCCTACTATCTCCTGGTCTCTGAGCCAAGCCTACTATCTCCTGGTCTCTGAGACAAGCCTACTATCTCCTAGATGCCGAGCATAGCCTACTATCTCCTGGTCCCTGAGCCAAGCCTACTATCTCCTGGATGCTAAGCCTAAATTCTATCTCCTAGATGCTGAGCATAGCCTACTATCTCCTGGTCGCTGAGGCAGTAAAAGTTTGCCAAGCCTATTGTTATTTATTACTGTTAGATCAAGGCATTATGTTCTAGTCTCATAGTCTATTAATTATAGACCTATGGTTTATTATGTGTGGGTCTATGTGAGTTGCTTGTTAAATGCAATAGTCATGCATTTCTCTAGGCCTACATGGCTATTTGGTAGGTAATGCGAAATCACATGTTAGATGGTTTGTCATGCTTTTATGATGTTTTCATGAAGATTTGAGCGCCCACATTTTGCCCCACCTACATGTTTGCTGGCCCTGCCGTCAACTGATATCTGCCTATACCACTGAGAGTCTCACAAGATCCAGTGCTGTTTTTTAACTGTGTGGTTTGCGGTGTGCTTGTTTGTCTATGTGTAATACCACTGGCTCCCTAGCATATTGTTGTGGTTGTTTGTCTATGTGTAATACCACTGGCTCCCTAGCATATTGTTGTGGTTGTTTGTCTATGTGTAATACCACTGGCTCCCTAGCATATTGTTGTGGTTGTTTGTCTATGTGTAATACCACTGGCTCCCTAGCATATTGTTGTGGTTGTTTGTCTATGTGTAATACCACTGGCTCCCTAGCATATTGTTGTGGTTGTTTGTCTATTTGTAATACCACTGGCTCCCTAGCATATTGTTGTGGTTGTTTGTCTAATACCACTGGCTCCCTAGCATATTGTTGTGGTTGTTTGTCTATGTGTAATACCACTGGCTCCCTAGCATATTGTTGTGGTTGTTTGTCTATGTGTAATACCACTGGCTCCCTAGCATATTGTTGTGGTTGTTTGTCTATGTGTAATACCACTGGCTCCCTAGCATATTGTTGTGGTTGTTTGTCTATGTGTAATACCACTGGCTCCCTAGCATATTGTTGTGGTTGTTTGTCTATGTGTAATACCACTGGCTCCCTAGCATATTGTTGTGGTTGTTTGCCTATGTGTAATACCACTGGCTCCCTAGCATCTTGTTGTGGTTGTTTGTCTATGTGTAATACCACTGGCTCCCTAGCATATTGTTGTGGTTGTTTGTCTATGTGTAATACCACTGGCTCCCTAGCATCTTGTTGTGGTTGTTTGTCTATGTGTAATACCACTGGCTCCCTAGCATATTGTTGTGGTTGTTTGTCTATGTGTAATACCACTGGCTCCCTAGCATATTGTTGTGGTTGTTTGTCTATGTGTAATACCACTGGCTCCCTAGCATCTTGTTGTGGTTGTTTGTCTATGTGTAATACCACTGGCTCCCTAGCATATTGTTGTGGTTGTTTGTCTATGTGTAATACCACTGGCTCCCTAGCATATTGTTGTGGTTGTTTGTCTATTTGTAATACCACTGGCTCCCTAGCATATTGTTGTGGTTGTTGTCTATTTGTAATACCACTGGCTCCCTAGCATATTGTTGTGGTTGTTTGTCTATGTGTAATACCACTGGCTCCCTAGCATATTGTTGTTGTTGTTTGTCTATGTGTAATACCACTGGCTCCCTAGCATATTGTTGTGGTTGTTTGTCTATGTGTAATACCACTGGCTCCCTAGCATATTGTTGTGGTTGTTTGTCTATTTGTAATACCACTGGCTCCCTAGCATATTGTTGTGGTTGTTTGTCTATGTGTAATACCACTGGCTCCCTAGCATATTGTTGTGGTTGTTTGTCTATTTGTAATACCACTGGCTCCCTAGCATATTGTTGTGGTTGTTTGTCTATTTGTAATACCACTGGCTCCCTAGCATATTGTTGTGGTTGTTTGTCTATGTGTAATACCACTGGCTCCCTAGCATATTGTTGTGGTTGTTTGTCTATGTGTAATACCACTGGCTCCCTAGCATATTGTTGTGGTTGTTTGTCTATGTGTAATACCACTGGCTCCCTAGCATATTGTTGTGGTTGTTTGTCTATGTGTAATACCACTGGCTCCCTAGCATCTTGTTGTGGTTGTTTGTCTATGTGTAATACCACTGGCTCCCTAGCATCTTGTTGTGGTTGTTTGTCTATGTGTAATACCACTGGCTCCCTAGCATATTGTTGTGGTTGTTTGTCTATGTGTAATACCACTGGCTCCCTAGCATATTGTTGTGGTTGTTTGCCTATGTGTAATACCACTGGCTCCCTAGCATATTGTTGTGGTTGTTTGTCTATTTGTAATACCACTGGCTCCCTAGCATATTGTTGTGGTTGTTTGTCTATGTGTAATACCACTGGCTCCCTAGCATATTGTTGTGGTTGTTTGCCTATGTGTAATACCACTGGCTCCCTAGCATATTGTTGTGGTTGTTTGTCTATTTGTAATACCACTGGCTCCCTAGCATATTGTTGTGGTTGTTTGCCTATGTGTAATACCACTGGCTCCCTAGCATATTGTTGTGGTTGTTTGTCTATGTGTAATACCACTGGCTCCCTAGCATATTGTTGTGGTTGTTTGTCTATGTGTAATACCACTGGCTCCCTAGCATATTGTTGTGGTTGTTTGTCTATGTGTAATACCACTGGCTCCCTAGCATATTGTTGTGGTTGTTTGTCTATGTGTAATACCACTGGCTCCCTAGCATATTGTTGTGGTTGTTTGTCTATTTGTAATACCACTGGCTCCCTAGCATATTGTTGTGGTTGTTTGTCTATTTGTAATACCACTGGCTCCCTAGCATATTGTTGTGGTTGTTTGTCTATGTGTAATACCACTGGCTCCCTAGCATATTGTTGTGGTTGTTTGTCTATTTGTAATACCACTGGCTCCCTAGCATATTGTTGTGGTTGTTTGTCTATTTGTAATACCACTGGCTCCCTAGCATATTGTTGTGGTTGTTTGTCTATGTGTAATACCACTGGCTCCCTAGCATATTGTTGTGGTTGTTTGTCTATGTGTAATACCACTGGCTCCCTAGCATATTGTTGTGGTTGTTTGTCTATGTGTAATACCACTGGCTCCCTAGCATATTGTTGTGGTTGTTTGTCTATTTGTAATACCACTGGCTCCCTAGCATATTGTTGTGGTTGTTTGCCTATGTGTAATACCACTGGCTCCCTAGCATATTGTTGTGGTTGTTTGTCTATGTGTAATACCACTGGCTCCCTAGCATATTGTTGTGGTTGTTTGTCTATGTGTAATACCACTGGCTCCCTAGCATATTGTTGTGGTTGTTTGTCTATGTGTAATACCACTGGCTCCCTAGCATATTGTTGTGGTTGTTTGTCTATTTGTAATACCACTGGCTCCCTAGCATATTGTTGTGGTTGTTTGTCTATTTGTAATACCACTGGCTCCCTAGCATATTGTTGTGGTTGTTTGTCTATGTGTAATACCACTGGCTCCCTAGCATATTGTTGTGGTTGTTTGTCTATGTGTAATACCACTGGCTCCCTAGCATATTGTTGTGGTTGTTTGTCTATGTGTAATACCACTGGCTCCCTAGCATATTGTTGTGGTTGTTTGTCTATGTGTAATACCACTGGCTCCCTAGCATCTTGTTGTGGTTGTTTGTCTATGTGTAATACCACTGGCTCCCTAGCATCTTGTTGTGGTTGTTTGTCTATGTGTAATACCACTGGCTCCCTAGCATATTGTTGTGGTTGTTTGTCTATGTGTAATACCACTGGCTCCCTAGCATATTGTTGTGGTTGTTTGCCTATGTGTAATACCACTGGCTCCCTAGCATATTGTTGTGGTTGTTTGTCTATTTGTAATACCACTGGCTCCCTAGCATATTGTTGTGGTTGTTTGTCTATGTGTAATACCACTGGCTCCCTAGCATATTGTTGTGGTTGTTTGCCTATGTGTAATACCACTGGCTCCCTAGCATATTGTTGTGGTTGTTTGTCTATTTGTAATACCACTGGCTCCCTAGCATATTGTTGTGGTTGTTTGCCTATGTGTAATACCACTGGCTCCCTAGCATATTGTTGTGGTTGTTTGTCTATGTGTAATACCACTGGCTCCCTAGCATATTGTTGTGGTTGTTTGTCTATTTGTAATACCACTGGCTCCCTAGCATATTGTTGTGGTTGTTTGTCTATGTGTAATACCACTGGCTCCCTAGCATATTGTTGTGGTTGTTTGTCTATGTGTAATACCACTGGCTCCCTAGCATATTGTTGTGGTTGTTTGTCTATTTGTAATACCACTGGCTCCCTAGCATATTGTTGTGGTTGTTTGCCTATGTGTAATACCACTGGCTCCCTAGCATATTGTTGTGGTTGTTTGTCTATGTGTAATACCACTGGCTCCCTAGCATATTGTTGTGGTTGTTTGCCTATGTGTAATACCACTGGCTCCCTAGCATATTGTTGTGGTTGTTTGTCTATTTGTAATACCACTGGCTCCCTAGCATATTGTTGTGGTTGTTTGTCTATGTGTAATACCACTGGCTCCCCTAGCATATTGTTGTGGTTGTTTGTCTATTTGTAATACCACTGGCTCCCTAGCATATTGTTGTGGTTGTTTGTCTATGTGTAATACCACTGGCTCCCTAGCATATTGTTGTGGTTGTTTGTCTATGTGTAATACCACTGGCTCCCTAGCATATTGTTGTGGTTGTTTGTCTATGTGTAATACCACTGGCTCCCTAGCATATTGTTGTGGTTGTTTGTCTATGTGTAATACCACTGGCTCCCTAGCATCTTGTTGTGGTTGTTTGTCTATGTGTAATACCACTGGCTCCCTAGCATATTGTTGTGGTTGTTTGTCTAGGTGTAATACCACTGGCTCCCTAGCATATTGTTGTGGTTGTTTGTCTATGTGTAATACCACTGGCTCCCTAGCATATTGATGTGGTTGTTTGTCTAGGTGTAATACCACTGGCTCCCTAGCATATTGTTGTGGTTGTTTGTCTAGGTGTAATACCACTGGCTCCCTAGCATATTGTTGTGGTTGTTTGTCTAATACCACTGGCTCCCTAGCATATTGTTGTGGTTGTTTGTCTATGTGTAATACCACTGGCTCCCTAGCATATTGTTGTGGTTGTTTGTCTAATACCACTGGCTCCCTAGCATATTGTTGTGGTTGTTTGTCTATGTGTAATACCACTGGCTCCCTAGCATATTGTTGTGGCTGTTTGTCTATGTGTAATACCACTGGCTCCCTAGCATATTGTTGTGGTTGTTTGTCTAGGTGTAATACCACTGGCTCCCTAGCATATTGTTGTGGTTGTTTGTCTATGTGTAATACCACTGGCTCCCTAGCATATTGATGTGGTTGTTTGTCTAGGTGTAATACCACTGGCTCCCTAGCATATTGTTGTGGTTGTTTGTCTAGGTGTAATACCACTGGCTCCCTAGCATATTGTTGTGGTTGTTTGTCTAGGTGTAATACCACTGGCTCCCTAGCATATTGTTGTGGTTGTTTGTCTAGGTGTAATACCACTGGCTCCCTAGCATATTGTTGTGGTTGTTTGTCTATTTGTAATACCACTGGCTCCCTAGCATATTGTTGTGGTTGTTTGTCTATGTGTAATACCACTGGCTCCCTAGCATATTGTTGTGGTTGTTTGTCTATTTGTAATACCACTGGCTCCCTAGCATATTGTTGTGGTTGTTTGTCTATGTGTAATACCACTGGCTCCCTAGCATATTGTTGTGGTTGTTTGTCTATGTGTAATACCACTGGCTCCCTAGCATATTGTTGTGGTTGTTTGTCTATGTGTAATACCACTGGCTCCCTAGCATCTTGTTGTGGTTGTTTGTCTATTTGTAATACCACTGGCTCCCTAGCATATTGTTGTGGTTGTTTGTCTATGTGTAATACCACTGGCTCCCTAGCATATTGTTGTGGTTGTTTGTCTATTTGTAATACCACTGGCTCCCTAGCATATTGTTGTGGTTGTTTGTCTATGTGTAATACCACTGGCTCCCTAGCATATTGTTGTGGTTGTTTGTCTATGTGTAATACCACTGGCTCCCTAGCATCTTGTTGTGGTTGTTTGTCTATGTGTAATACCACTGGCTCCCTAGCATATTGTTGTGGTTGTTTGTCTATGTGTAATACCACTGGCTCCCTAGCATATTGTTGTGGTTGTTTGTCTATGTGTAATACCACTGGCTCCCTAGCATATTGTTGTGGTTGTTTGTCTAATACCACTGGCTCCCTAGCATATTGTTGTGGTTGTTTGTCTATGTGTAATACCACTGGCTCCCTAGCATATTGTTGTGGTTGTTTGTCTAATACCACTGGCTCCCTAGCATATTGTTGTGGTTGTTTGTCTATGTGTAATACCACTGGCTCCCTAGCATATTGTTGTGGTTGTTTGTCTATGTGTAATACCACTGGCTACCTAGCATATTGTTGTGGTTGTTTGCCTATGTGTAATACCACTGGCTCCCTAGCATCTTGTTGTGGTTGTTTGTCTATGTGTAATACCACTGGCTCCTTTAGCATATTGTTGTGGTTGTTTGTCTATGTGTAATACCACTGGCTCCCTAGCATATTGTTGTGGTTGTTTGCCTATGTGTAATACCACTGGCTCCCTAGCATATTGTTGTGGTTGTTTGTCTATGTGTAATACCACTGGCTCCCTAGCATATTGTTGTGGTTGTTTGTCTATGTGTAATACCACTGGCTCCCTAGCATATTGTTGTGGTTGTTTGTCTATGTGTAATACCACTGGCTCCCTAGCATATT
This sequence comes from Oncorhynchus tshawytscha, assembly GCF_018296145.1. Lineage (NCBI taxonomy): Eukaryota > Metazoa > Chordata > Actinopteri > Salmoniformes > Salmonidae > Oncorhynchus > Oncorhynchus tshawytscha. The sequence goes on from NC_056435.1 coordinate 55,529,551, forward strand.
GTTGTGGTTGTTTGTCTATGTGTAATACCACTGGCTCCCTAGCATATTGTTGTGGTTGTTTGTCTAATACCACTGGCTCCCTAGCATATTGTTGTGGTTGTTTGTCTATGTGTAATACCACTGGCTCCCTAGCATATTGTTGTGGTTGTTTGTCTAATACCACTGGCTCCCTAGCATATTGTTGTGGTTGTTTGTCTATGTGTAATACCACTGGCTCCCTAGCATATTGTTGTGGTTGTTTGTCTAATACCACTGGCTCCCTAGCATATTGTTGTGGTTGTTTGTCTATGTGTAATACCACTGGCTCCCTAGCATATTGTTGTGGTTGTTTTTCTGCTAAAGCCTACAAGTGTTATTCTGTTCCACTCTGTCTGTCTTCAAGTGGCTCAGGTGCTGCCTGTCTTCCTGTCAGCCTGTCTGTCTGCCTTCCTGTCAGCCTGTCTGTCTGCCTGTCTGCCTGTCTGCCTGTCTGCCTGTCTTCCTGTCAGCCTGTCTTCCTGTCAGCCTGTCTGTCTGTCTGTCTGCCTGCCTGCCTGCCTGCCTGCCTGTCTTCCTGTCTGCCTGTCTGCCTGCCTGCCTGGTTGCCTGCTACATTTGGGTGGTGTCTGTCCTCAAGTGACTTAGGTGCTGTCCTTGATATGCGGGCCAGTTGCCAATCCCTGCTCTAGGGTATTGATTTAGCATTCTATCGCTCAGATACACTCAGAGAGGAGGAAAACCATCAGAACATTCTGCCATCACAGGGTGTCAGGAAAAGGTTCTATAGAGCTGTGTGTGTGCTCAGAGGTGAATGTGTGTTAGCTGATTTTTTGATTTTTTTTGGAAAGTTTTACTTGCAATGATTGTGATATGTGGTTGTCTTACCTGCCTTATTTGAATTACTGACTGTACATCGCTGTGAGCATTGTGTCTGCTAAGTGACCAACACGTTAAAGATGTTTGCATGCTTTTATTGTGTTCCATTTCAGACTGTAGTCTGCTCTTCATATGGACCCATTTATGTGGTGTTTAGTTTCTTATTGTAGTCAAGTCCTTATATAGAGAAGTGTGCCTCTCTCTTTCCCCCCCTCTCTTAATTCAATTCAAAGGGCTTTATTGGCACAGGAAATATATGATAACATTGCCAAAGCAAGTGAAATAGATAATATACGAAAGTTAAATAAACAATCAAAAATCACAGTAAACATTACACTCACAACAATTTCAAAGGAATATAGTCATTTAACATGTAATTTTATGGCTATGTTCAGTGTTATACAAATTGGCAAATAATTCAAGTACAAAATGGAAAATAAATATAATATTGTAAATTCAAACGTTTGTTCACTGGTTGTCCTTTTCTTGTGGCAACAGGTCACAAATATTGCTGCTGTGATGGCACATTGTGGTATTTCACTCAATAGATATGGGAGTTATCAATTCTTTCTGGGTCTGTGTAATCTGAGGGTAATATGTGTCTCTATTATGGTCATACATTTGGCAGGAGGTTAGGAAGTACAGCTCAGTTTCCACCTCATTTTGTGGGCAATGTGCACAAAGCCAGTCTTCTCTTGAGCCAGGTCTGCCTAAGTTGGCCTCTCTCAAAAGCAAGGCTATACTCACTGAGTCTGTACACAGTCAAAGCTTACCTTAGTTGTGGGTCAGTCCCAGTGGTCAGGTATTCTGCCACTTTATGCTCTCTGTTTATGGCCAAATAGCATTCCAGTTTGCTCTGTTGTTAATTTTTTTTCCAATGTGTCAAGTAATTATATATTTTTTTCTCATGATTTGGTTGGGTCTAATTGTGTTGCTGTTGCTGTCCTGGGGCTCTGTGGGATCTGTTTGTTTTTGTGAACAGAGCACCAGGACCAGCTTATTTAGGGCACTCTTCTCTAGATTTTGATAATTAGCAGGTATCGGCCTAAATCTGCTCTGCATGAATTATTTGGTGTTTTACATTGTACACTGAGGTTTTTTTCTGAACTCAGTCTCATCTTGGTGTTTGTCCCAGTTTGTGAATTCACGGTTGTTTAGCAGAACTCAGACCTTACAAACATAAAGGGCAACGGGTTCTATAACTGATTCAAGTCTTTTTTGTAGCCTGATCATAATGTTCCTTTTAATGGCATAGAATGCCCTTCTTGCCTTGTCTCTCAGATCGTTCACAGCTTTGTGGGAGTCACTTCTCTCTCTCTTTAACCCAGGCAGGTCATGTGACTGCAGATAGGGTGTCTCCTGCATTCCAGCCTTCTGCATCTGCAACAGAGCGGAAGGAGGGAGAGACAGAGAAGAGACTGAGCAAATTAGGAATGGAAAGAGAGAGGGACTACTCTGGCTGGTGTGTGTGTGTGTGTGCGTGTGCGTGTGTGCGTGCGTGCGTGCGTGCGTGCGTGTATTTTGTTCTGTGGCCTTTCGTTGGTAAAGAGCAGCAGCTGGTCAACAGAGCACAGTACTGCATTCACAAACATATCCAGCGTGTTAACCTGTTTGCTGAGCTGTGATTTATATTATCATCTAGGTTTTTATTTGAACTTATATCTAGAAGTAGGGGACATTGTATTAAAATGCAAAACATTAGTTTATTGACACAAGGATTCCCCCATCTCTTTCTCTTTACTCTGTATTCTAGGACTGTGTGGTGGTTTGCAAGGTTGTAGTGAAACAGGTTCTTTGAGAAGAGGATTTACCTATGACCATATGGAGTCTGGCTAAATGTGTAATATATTAAGTGTTCGTTATATTAATCCATATCTGAAATCATGATTTACATGTTTATACACACCATACTGTGTGTGTCTTTACTGGCTCAGCTCCCATGGGAGGGATCAGTCATTAATAGTTTGGGGGGCTGTAAGGGAACAGCCAGCTATGCCATGAGGTGCTGGAGCTGGAAGGATGATTGGTCTGTTGCTGGAAAAGTCACTGTCTAGGGTGTGGCCACAGACACTTTTGCTTAGTGGGAGGGGGTTTGGTGCAGTGTTTGTGTGTGTGAGTTGTGTCGGAGTGGGGAGTTGCTATTGGGTTGTGTCTGAGTGTTTTGAGAGAGAGGGAGAAACTACAGTATCAAGCGTTTCTAGGGGAAGGCTGCGTAGTCACTGCTTTAGTATGCACGACAGGTGTCTCTGCAGAGGCAGGGAGAGAGTGGAGAGGCACGGAGGGAGGAATGAGAGAGAGTGGAGAGGCACGGAGGGAGGAATGAGAGAGAGGGGAGAGGCACGGAGGGAGGAATGAGAGAGAGGGAAAGGGGACAGGGAGGTGTGAGGAGGAGCCTTCTAATCTCCTCTCTCATTCTCGTTCCCCCTTCTCTCATCCCTCTCTTCTCTCCATCTCTGAGCTCCCTTTTCCACATCATTAGAATACAAACCCAGCTCTTGCTTCTCTTTTGAGCTTTTAACCTCTCCTTTCCTCTCATTTAAATTTAAGGTGCTTTATTAGCATGGGGAACCTATTTCTACATTGCCAAAAGCTAGTCAAATAGATAATAAACAGTAAACAATGAGCAGTAAACATTACACTCACAAAAGTTCCAAAGGAATATACTTTTCAAATGTCATCAGAATGGCTGGATACAGTGTTGTAACGATGTGCAAATATTTAAAGTAGAAAAGGGAAAATAAATCAACATAAATATGGGTGGTATATACAATAGTGTTTGTTTTTCACAGGTTGCCTTTTTCTTGGCAACAGGTCACACATCTGCCTGCTCTCTCTCCCTCTTTCTATTTACCAGTGTTTCTCATCTGTTCCTACCCGTCTAATACCCTTACTGCTGATGGGTGGACAGAAGGTGTGTGTGTGGTGGGTTGTGGATTAATGATATCTCAGCTTGTCATTATTGAGCAGTAGCTGAGATCAGGATATGTGGAGGAGGAGATGTAGCAGAGCGGGTGGAGTAGAGGAGGGAAGAGGAGTGAAGGAAAGGAGGGGGAGAAAGAGAGGCGATAGGGAGCTGGTCAGGAGTTATCGACCGTTCCTCCCTCTTTCCACCCCTCCTTCTATCTCGCTGATGCACTGACTCTAAAGGCTTTTAAAAAAGAAAACCCTCTCTCCATCACCGACCCAGCAACAGTTCCTAACCCTGTGTTACTCCTGAGAGCTGCTGACAGGTTACTAACCCTGTGTTACTCCTGAGAGCTGCTGACAGGTTACTAACCCTGTGTTACTCCTGAGAGCTGCTGACAGGTTACTAACCCTGTGTTACTCCTGAGAGCTGCTGACAGGTTACTAACCCTGTGTTACTCCTGAGAGCTGCTGACAGGTTACTAACCCTGTGTTACTCCTGAGAGCTGCTGACAGGTTACTAACCCTGTGTTACTCCTGAGAGCTGCTGACAGGTTCCTAACCCTGTGTTACTCCTGAGAGCTGCTGACAGGTTCCTAACCCTGTGTTACTCCTGAGAGCTGGTGACAGGTTACTAACCCTGTGTTAATCCTGAGATCTGGTGACAGGTTACTAACCCTGTGTTACTCCTGAGAGCTGCTGACAGGTTACTAACCCTGTGTTAATCCTGAAAGCTGCTGACAGGTTACTAACCCTGTGTTACTCCTGAGAGCTGCTGACAGGTTCCTAACCCTGTGTTAATCCTGAGAGCTGCTGACAGGTTACTAACCCTGTGTTACTCCTGAGAGCTGCTGACAGGTTACTAATCCTGTGTTACTCCTGAGAGCTGCTGACAGGTTACTAACCCTGTGTTAATCCTGAAAGCTGCTGACAGGTTCCTAACCCTGTGTTACTCCTGAGAGCTGCTGACAGGTTACTAACCCTGTGTTACTCCTGAGAGCTGCTGACAGGTTACTAACCCTGTGTTACTCCTGAGAGCTGCTGACAGGTTACTAACCCTGTGTTACTCCTGAGAGCTGCTGACAGGTTACTAACCCTGTGTTACTCCTGAGAGCTGCTGACAGGTTACTAACCCTGTGTTAATCCTGAAAGCTGCTGACAGGTTACTAACCCTGTGTTACTCCTGAGAGCTGCTGACAGGTTACTAACCCTGTGTGTGTTAATCCTGAGAGCTGCTGACAGGTTACTAACCCTGTGTTAATCCTGAGAGCTGCTGACAGGTTACTAACCCTGTGTTAATCCTGAAAGCTGCTGACAGGTTACTAACCCTGTGTTACTCCTGAGAGCTGGTGACAGGTTACTAACCCTGTGTTACTCCTGAGAGCTGGTGACAGGTTACTAACCCTGTGTTACTCCTGAGAGCTGCTGACAGGTTACTAACCCTGTGTTAATCCTGAGAGCTGCTGACAGGTTACTAACCCTGTGTTACTCCTGAGAGCTGCTGACAGGTTACTAACCCTGTGTTAATCCTGAGAGCTGCTGACAGGTTACTAACCCTGTGTTAATCCTGAGAGCTGCTGACAGGTTACTAACCCTGTGTTACTCCTGAGAGCTGCTGACAGGTTCCTAACCCTGTGTTACTCCTGAGAGCTGCTGACAGGTTACTAACCCTGTGTTACTCCTGAGAGCTGGTGACAGGTTACTAACCCTGTGTTACTCCTGAGAGCTGGTGACAGGTTACTAACCCTGTGTTACTCCTGAGAGCTGGTGACAGGTTACTAACCCTGTGTTACTCCTGAGAGCTGGTGACAGGTTACTAACCCTGTGTTACTCCTGAGAGCTGCTGACAGGTTACTAACCCTGTGTTACTCCTGAGAGCTGGTGACAGGTTACTAACCCTGTGTTAATCCTGAGAGCTGGTGACAGGTTACTAACCCTGTGTTACTCCTGAGAGCTGGTGACAGGTTACTAACCCTGTGTTAATCCTGAGAGCTGCTGACAGGTTACTAACCCTGTGTTACTCCTGAGAGCTGCTGACAGGTTTAATCCTGAGAGCTGCTGACAGGTTACTAACCCTGTGTTACTCCTGAGAGCTGCTGACAGGTTACTAACCCTGTGTTACTCCTGAGAGCTGCTGACAGTTTACTAACCCTGTGTTAATCCTGAGAGCTGCTGACAGGTTACTAACCCTGTGTTACTCCTGAGAGCTGCTGACAGGTTACTAACCCTGTGTTAATCCTGAGAGCTGGTGACAGGTTACTAACCCTGTGTTACTCCTGAGAGCTGCTGACAGGTTACTAACCCTGTGTTACTCCTGAGAGCTGGTGACAGGTTACTAACCCTGTGTTACTCCTGAGAGCTGGTGACAGGTTACTAACCCTGTGTTACTCCTGAGAGCTGCTGACAGGTTACTAACCCTGTGTTAATCCTGAGAGCTGGTGACAGGTTACTAACCCTGTGTTAATCCTGAGAGCTGCTGACAGGTTACTAACCCTGTGTTACTCCTGAGAGCTGCTGACAGGTTACTAACCCTGTGTTAATCCTGAGAGCTGCTGACAGGTTACTAACCCTGTGTTACTCCTGAGAGCTGCTGACAGGTTACTAACCCTGTGTTAATCCTGAGAGCTGGTGACAGGTTACTAACCCTGTGTTAATCCTGAGAGCTGCTGACAGGTTACTAACCCTGTGTTACTCCTGAGAGCTGCTGACAGGTTACTAACCCTGTGTTACTCCTGAGAGCTGCTGACAGGTTACTAACCCTGTGTTACTCCTGAGAGCTGCTGACTGGTTACTAACCCTGTGTTAATCCTGAGAGCTGCTGACAGGTTACTAACCCTGTGTTACTCCTGAGAGCTGCTGACAGGTTACTAACCCTGTGTTAATCCTGAGAGCTGGTGACAGGTTACTAACCCTGTGTTACTCCTGAGAGCTGCTGACAGGTTACTAACCCTGTGTTAATCCTGAGAGCTGGTGACAGGTTACTAACCCTGTGTTAATCCTGAGAGCTGCTGACAGGTTACTAACCCTGTGTTACTCCTGAGAGCTGCTGACAGGTTACTAACCCTGTGTTACTCCTGAGAGCTGCTGACAGGTTACTAACCCTGTGTTACTCCTGAGAGCTGCTGACAGGTTACTAACCCTGTGTTACTCCTGAGAGCTGCTGACAGGTTACTAACCCTGTGTTAATCCTGAGAGCTGCTGACAGGTTACTAACCCTGTGTTACTCCTGAGAGCTGCTGACAGGTTACTAACCCTGTGTTACTCCTGAGAGCTGCTGACAGGTTACTAACCCTGTGTTACTCCTGAGAGCTGCTGACAGGTTACTAACCCTGTGTTACTCCTGAGAGCTGCTGACAGGTTACTAACCCTGTGTTAATCCTGAGAGCTGCTGACAGGTTACTAACCCTGTGTTAATCCTGAGAGCTGCTGACAGGTTACTAACCCTGTGTTACTCCTGAGAGCTGCTGACAGGTTACTAACCCTGTGTTACTCCTGAGAGCTGCTGACAGGTTACTAACCCTGTGTTAATCCTGAGAGCTGCTGACAGGTTACTAACCCTGTGTTACTCCTGAGAGCTGCTGACAGGTTACTGGTGTTGCTGCACTCCTCTTTTCTCTCTTCTCTTTTCTGTCTGTTTGTTTCCTATCTGTCAGAAGGGTTCTGCTAGCGGTTAAGAGCGTTGGGCCAGTAACCAAAAGGTCACTGGTCAAATCCCCGAGCCGACTAGGTAACAAAATCTGTCTGTGCCCTTGAGCAAAGTACTTAACCCCAATTGCACCTCTAAGTCACTCTGGATAAGAGGGTCTGCTAAATGATTCAAATGTAAAAATTATTAGGATGCTTTAGTTTGATTCATAGACGGGTTCTAGATTCAAGCAGTGAGAGTCTGCTGTTATCTGTAATATGTTGTCAGTTCATAGCAGTATATTTGTGTTTTCTTTTACTAATGGTGGTAAACTAGGTCAAAAACACTGGGCACAGGGTTCTCACAAGGTGCTTAAGGTACTTGAATTTGGAACTCTGAAATTCATGTACTGGAATACCTTGAAAATCTGACGTTTTCTCAAGTTGGTACTTGAAAAGTACTTGAATTAAAATGAGAGGAGATCAGAAAATGATCAAATATGTTCATTTGAAAAACATTAGAAACATGTATTGGTCTTGCAAATGTAATTTTCAGGTATACTACAGAGTTGAATTTCCTCACGTGTTCCGCACTCTGGTTGCCAGGTGAGCTTGCTCATTCCACCCACACTGGCACTCAACAATGCAGGTACAGAACTGACTGATTAGAGCCAAACGTCCCATCGCTGGCTAAAATGCTGGGCAAATGTAGATTTAATCCTGCCTTGCAGGATATTGATGTTTATGAATGGGTTTTTCCAGACCCAACCAGGGATGTAGCGGAGGGTAAACGGCGTTTACTCACCTTTTTTATTTTGTTAATGATCATTTACTCACTTATTGCGTTCTCATGAGTGATTCTTGTATGCTCGTTATGTTCGCCTGCTACCCTGGATTTGCCTTTTTAGCAGCGCATTCATTCACCACTCTGTCCAAAGGGAAACTTCGCCAACGACAGGCCGAGAGGTGAAACAAACTACCTCAGCCCAGACCTATAGTGGCAAGTGGCAGAGCGAATGCCGCTGAATTTAAAAAAAACATCCCTTGACTCCTGCTGTGTCAACGGACATCCCCCAAACAAACAAAAAACTGACTCTCGGAGAATGAGTGTACAACTAGTAAATTGTCACTGATATTTCAGTCAGATGTCCAGGTATTTGGTTGTGGCGATATACTGCCTTCTGGTGGCGACTAGAAGCAATTGCATAATAGGAACTATTACAAATGGATGGTCCTTGAAAATAAATATTAGTGCTGGAAGAAGTATTTGAAAATCCTTGAATTTGACTTACCACTGTCTATTTTATACGGACCCAGTGAACATTTAGATTTTTTTTTTTATCCTGCTTTTTGTACCTTTTAAAGTTTTTTTATCAATGAGATGTGAGCTTTTTTTGAACTGAGAAATGTTTTGTACCTCTACATGTTCAGAGTGTGATAGCTCATTGTGATATCTCTACACCAGGGGTTATGACACATTATGATGCCTGAAATCAAGCGTTACCACCATATAACCAGGCAGCTTGGTCCTGTCAATGTCCTCTGTTGTCCTGTGAATGGCTAGAATAGAAGGTCAGTGTGAATATAGAATGGATTTACCTTGTTTACTTGGTGCTGCTGCTGCTTGGTTCACTGCCAACAAAACTCTCCACAACACTTTGTATTGAAGAGGCCTAAAACCAGAGAAAGTAAAATGAGAGAATAGTGAAATGGGAGTAGCAGTGTGTAACTGGGGAGTCACTGACCTTATATACACTTGACTTTCACTTAACACACTGCTTATTCTATTTTATTTATATGTACAGCACAGGAGGCTGCTGAGGGGAGGACGGCTCATAATAATGTCTGGAACGAAGCAAATGGATGTGTTTTTTGTTTTTGATAACATTCCATAAATTCCGCTCCAGATATTACCCCAAGCCTGTCCTCCCCAATTAAGGTGCCACCAACCTCCTGTGATGTACAGTACTGTAGTAATACAGTAATGCAGTGTGTGTGTGTGTGTGTGTGTGTGTGTGTGTGTGTGTGTGTGTGTGTGTGTGTGTGTGCGCGTGCGTGTGTGTGTGCATACTTTGGGTAATTTAATTGCTTTTTGCTCTAATAGCCGTAAGCCTATTTGGTCCTGGTGCAGACATAGTTAACACACACACACACACACACACACACACACAGAAATCTCACCCGGGGCACTGTGGCCATGAATTTCTTCCGCTGGGCGATAGTAATCAGATAAAAAGCACAGTGCTCGGTCCAGAATGACAAAGTTCATCTATGAATCAGTTGTCTGCATCCCAAATGGTATTCTATTCCTTTACAGTGTACTTTTTTGGACTAGGTCCCCATAGGGCTCTGGTCAAAAGTAGTGCACTATATACAGCATAGGCTGCCATTTGGGACACATATATTGTCATAGGAACAGATGTCTAACCCAGGGTTTTCCATACTTGATCCTGTAATGTACAATACTTTCTGAATGTACTGTATGTAGGCTACTGAGCTTGTCTTATGTTTTCAGCACAGCCATTAAAAACTAAGACACAAATTACAAAAGAGGGAGCCAGAGGCCGACACAGTGGTTCTTCCTTTAAAAGTTTATAGCTTATGCCGCGATTGTTTGTGGTAGATGATGGCATATTGTGGTAAATTACGTCATTCTGGCAACAATTGCTGACACTTAAAATAATGTGCCATAAAATTCTGCAGCACCCTGCAAGCTGTGCTGCAGTACACTGCAACTTTTAGAGGACGAACCACTGTATATTGTAAACACAGCGGTCAGCAACCTTTACCATTTGGAGTGCCAAGTTATCCTACCATTTCTACTCATCTGCTTGCTGATGATTCATCTACTGACGATTTTCATATGAACGTTTTCGTGAAACCCGTTTCACTTCAGTTATAATAGTCTTCATATTTCAAAATCAATTTTATGTGGTAAATCCAAATGATATCTAAATGAAAATGATAAAAATCTAAAAGTAACTCCTAGTGCCAATATGTAAAAATAGCCTACCTAAAGCCAACAAATATCCTGATAAAAATGTTAATATCCTATAAATCACATTGGCTATGCATGGCCTCTCTGCAAGGAACTTGAAAAATGTTATCAAGTATTAAACTTGGTCTGGCCTGAAGCTCATGCTAGCAAACTTGCAATATTGTTTAAAATATTCTGGTACCTCTGAGTTTCCTGTGCCAGTGAGCTACAGACAGACAGACACAGCTGTAGGCTATTTGCGCAGTCTATTTGATTTTTCAAATAGGTTATGTTGAGAAACTATTGTCGTTCTCAATGGATGAAAAAAAACAGACTCAATGGATGAATAAAAACAGACTTTGTTTACTTGCTGTTTGAGGTGAAGAAAAAAGTACTTTGAGAATCTCCACGGTGATGTTTAGTGAAGACAATCAGAAATAGCATCAGATCCCCAAATGGGCACATTTATAAGCCTACATTTGCGCGCAGGCCAGGTAGCCTAGGCCTAGTTGTATAGTTGGGGGAGAAAAAGAGGGTGAGAAAGCGGGGTAAAGGGAGAGGAGAGAG